>NW_014040418.1:71518-90831 GCF_001186125.1 Sphaeroforma arctica JP610 | reverse complement strand
TAAGGTACCTTCTACTCGTAGGTTTTCCATCTCCATTACATCTGAAACCGTCAACCCAGAACTCAACAAGGCGTGTCGCTTAACCGTCGGTATGCGGCATCCATTTCAATGCTTTGGTAGCAATACCTCACCAGAGCGTCCAAAGCCGTCTCTATTTTGACACAAATACCAAATAGTATGGAAGCCTTGGTCACATATTTCGCGCTATCCCTTTGAAATGCCAATTCCTCCGCGAGACCAGCAAAGCACCGCTCAAGGTACCTCCGTTCACTTGTCATGTCGGCAAGCTCACACTCATACTCTCGGAAAAATATGTCCGTAAATCGTTTGCGAGCATTGTCTGCGACCATATCACACGTCCTTCTCAGAGATGAGTTATAGCCAAGAAGAATGGCAAAACGCTCCCCTGTAATGCATACGTCCTTGCATAGCCTACATAAACCTCTGTCGTCTCTTACATACTGCGACTCCGAATTTGGCACAGGTGGCCGTGTGCACAGTTTGCCGAGTGCCTCAACTGCACGCACACCGATCTTTGGTCGAGAATCGTTCCAGAGATTTTGCAGTGCAGTCTCAATTTGGGCAAGACATCGCTGTCGCATACAGTTGCGCTCAGAGATAACGTCAGACACCGTTTCCTTCTCACTGCGAATCTGTGTTTGCAGCCACGCTAACACCATTATCCCGGCGGCGATAACGTCCAAGCTTTCGGCAAACCGGCAGGCAACTTAATTCGCTGACCGACGGAGGCCGCACCCAAGATTGGTGTATGCGCCCTATTGTTTGCCGCATCCGTTCATTCCTTGACCTTCTCAGCACGGAATGAGGGGACCTTGGCAAACGCCAACGCAGACCCGACAAGGGATATGTGCGACTGAAGAGTTCCTGGGGAGAGCTGCTTACATTCCTTGGCAAGAAATTTTCGAGCAGCAGAAGACAATGATATTTGACCCGTCTATCCTTCCAGGTGTATGCCTTCTGTAGAAGATCAAAAGCTGAGTTAATCAGCCTCTTCCACGTCTAGCCCTTCTCCGTGTGTCGAAGGTGATGCAACACTGCCCGTCGTTCTTCGATCGGAGCCGTGCGAAAAGGAGATCGCATGAAAAGCCACTGCTCATAATCTCCAGAAAACACTAGATCCACATCTTGCCCAATAATTGGGGAGATAGGGGAGATGTATGCGCGAAGCTGCGATCTGTGCCGACGCACCTCCTTGCTTCGGAAAGAGATGGTATATGTAACCGGGCCATCCTGCGATCGAACAGTAGCAGGGCCCTTCCATTTATCATCCGCCTTCGGGCGGTCAGGGGAAGTCTTGAACTTGACTAGGGAACCTGGAGCGAGGTCTGGGGCACGTTTGCGAACCTTATTCGCCATCACCCTTTGTGCTTCCTTGGCACGCTGGGTACGCTGGAAGGCGGCATCATCACGGACCAGAGCACGGACCGAGTTTTCAGTGGCCAGCAGGCGGCGTACGTCCGCCTCCAGCTTGAACTCACGCTCACCATCACACACACGGTTCGTAGCCATAGTGTATGGGGCAAAGCCTTGAGTGGCCGTGGTCGCAGCATTATAACAGTTGCGAAACCTGTAGCGCCAAGGGACCCATCGCCCTCATCCTTGGCGGTCATATAATTGAGGATCCAATCCTGAGCAACCTTCACCATCGCTTCAGCGGCGCCTTGGCTTGATGATGATTAGTGGTGACATCATGAACCTCGCCGCCGGACTGTTGTGCAAACTCAGCGAACTAATTGGCCATAAACACGGAGTCTTTGTCACACCTGTACAATTTGGGCTGGCCCCACGGGTGAACAACCTCATTAAGGAACTTAATGGCCTTCCGAGCACTCTTAGAACGGGTAGGCTTCACCAGAACCATCGAAGTGGCTCTGCAAAAGATGTGTATACCCAGCTAAGATATGGTCAAACAGCCCACGCCCACGCTTGGGTTGTTGGAGTAAACCTAACTCCTGTGTACCATGCGAAGCACAAAGCTGACACCGATGACACGAACGCTTGACAACTCGAATCAACGAACGCAGGCCGCTCCAACCGTACAGTGCATGTGTGTATGTATACCTTGTGCGTGGCAGCAATCGCAGTATGGACCTCTGGCCACGAGAGAACAAAACCACGAACACGGTACGGAGAAGGGCCCTCCATAGCCAGCTTGACAGCAGACTCAACCTCCTCCTTAAATTGAGGCAAGTACCGCTGCACGGCAGCCTGTACCTGCTCATGGCGAGTACTAGCCCGACGCACACGTCGATTAGGCATCTTGCGCTTAGGCTCTGTGGCCTGTGCCGCCTGACGTTCAAGTGCAGCCAACTCCACCAGAGTGGGTTGGGGGGCAGCCGTCTGAGAGACTACAGTAGTAGATGTATTTCCATATACGTTAATAACGTTATACGTCGTCAGTCCGAGAGTAATTTGGGACTTGTTCTCAAATTAATATAAGTATAGACGGGTCAGCCCGAGAGAACCTAAGAGTAATTTGAGACTTCTTCTCAGATTATTCTATTTATGGGATACGGGCCACCGGCTAGCCGAGAGCCGAGGTCCGAGACTGAGTGTATTAACAGAGAATATGTTATATTTATTTCTAGAAAATATATCCGAGTGCTAAAGTGTTCTGCATAAGGTTTCTCATACTGGTCATATGAGATTTTACTCTGGCCAACCCAAGTGGTTGAACACTAGTACAAACACCATCAGTATATAACTGAGAGTGAGATCATAAATAAATTCATCTCGAACGCACCATACTTTAGATACACTAGCAATTTACTATTAGTCCCCCACATCGCACGCTATCAACTCCGCGGACTAGTACGGAGAACAGAGCAAGCGGCTCCGCCAGCTACACCACCAGGAACGAACACGTCACACTGACGCCAAAATTCCTGAGGAACCTGATACTTGGGCGCCCCTGGCCGACAACCGGCACAACAGCGTAGGACCCCAGCGCAGCGGTGGCATCTCTTCATGCCCATACCGGAAAAAGACAAGACGCCTTTCTCCGGCGGGATAATAATGGGTTCCCGTGATAACAACGACAACATGGGCTGGAACCACGGCGCATCAGTGAGATAAGGGCACATTAACGTGATGTCCGCTTCATCCGCAATAACCTTAGCTAACACACGCGGGATTGCGGCCCACGGACAGTTGTCCCACAAATTGAGGAACGTCTACAATTGGGAAGACGCGCCACCTTCCAAAGAAGGGGGGAAATAATTCGGCAAATGGTTATTGCCCGGCAGAGCAAAACCGTCATGGATATGCGGACCCCAGCCTTATCAGCTACCTTGAAATACCTTTTATTAGCCATGTATTCATTGCTGTGGGGAGGACCCTGACGAGCGACCGGATATCGCCACGTGACTCGTCTCCTGGGGGTAACAGTTTGCGTCCCAACCGGATCCATCGACGGATCTACCTTGTGGTAAGGCGGCTCAGCATATCTGCTGTGTTATTGTCCTTACCTCGGACATGCAAGAGCTAAACGTCACGGTCCTTAGAAACCTCCTGCAAACGTGCCTGTCGTCGGCCACGAGGGTCACCTGCAAAGAACTCACGGCGCCACAGGGTCAAAAGTGCCTGATGGTCCGTGAAGATCGTGATAGGGTGATGAGTATTATTAAACACCGCTCAATGCTTCCGAAGACCGTAAACCTGCGCAAGCCATTCCTTGTCGGTGACGTGATAGTTAAGTTAGGCTGGCGAGAACTTGGAGGAAAAATATGCCACTGGCTGCAGTTTCCCATTCCTCAGCACATAAATTACCCCGCCAAGGCCAAAATGCTCCCAAGCATCAGCGAACTGGTAAAGTCGTACACCCGGCTCCGGCGTGGCGAGGACTGCACATGTCTTCAGAGCTCGTTGATTAAATCAAACGCGGCCTGCTGGTCAGCACCCCACTTGAATTTCACAAAAGGCCGGGATGGGTTTCAAAATCTTGGAGAAACCGTCGATAAACCGCTGCCAAAACGCCACCGTGTGGTACCACGACCGGACGCGGTCCTGGTTGTCAGGACGGTCAACCTCAAGCAGAGCCGCTAACCGATCAGCTGAGATTGTGACGCCCTGATGCTGGGCGTTTATAATACCCGATCCGCGCCTTGGGAAGGCCAAACTGGATATCATACTTGTCACGGCGCTCAAAGAACGCAATGAGGGGATCCCTATGCTCAGATGCACCCGCCCGAGAATATCACGATATCGTCTATATACCACTTGGTACCCTGCAAACCATCGAATAGACGATCCAGGGTCTCTTGGAATCGCCATGATGCCTCGGTAATACCAAAAGGCAGGGCCAAGTACTTGTAACGGCCCCATGGAGTCCAAAATGTCAATATGTCGTGGCTCTTTTTCTCCAGCGGAAGCTGGTTGAAACTATTTCCACAATCAACAACAGATACCCACGGCTTGCCCGCGACGTGTCCAACCATCTCTATAGGGTGGCCATTGGAATTAATCGACAGATCCTCAATGTGCTCCCTTCGGTAGGGATGTTGAACGGCTCTTGTTTCAACTTTGTCTTCCACTTAGCAACGTTAGTACAATATCGCCTATCATCTTTGGTTTGGGGGGTGATCCGAGGACTTTTGGGAACCATGAGTGAGAGACTACAGATCTCAAGCAAGTTTCAATAGCAAGAACACTCTTTTTCTTGAATGAAATCACAAGAGTTGCGTCACTCCGAAAAGCGGATCAAATTATTAACCACATCATGTTAATAATACATTTGCTCCTATGAGAGCATCGCTCCGAAAGCCGATACCTAGGTGAGAATTGCTCTGAAAGCCAAGCAACATTAATTGATCGGCGTAAGAGCGAGTGGCAGAGATTATGCTACAGAACAATATCTAAGTGTTAAAGTGTTCTGCAAAAGGTTTCTCATACTGACCATATGAGTTTTCACCCTGGCCAATCCAAGCGGTTGAACACTAGCACAAACACCTTGAGTATAAAACCAAAGGTGAGGTTGACTACCATCTTACACTCTAACAGCACAACTTCCACAGAGTATTGCGATGAGCAGGCAGCGTGCAGTGGATACTTGAACTAGTACAAGTATAAAGAACGCAAAGAGTAATTTCAGCGCTCTCCAGTGTGCTATAATATACATATAAATGTATATAGAAAAAGGATGCAGGGCAGAGATCGACCAGCAGATGGTACTTAATCAGGATTCTGAGCATTTTCCAAGTAGTATCGATTGTAAACACTGTTTTAGGTGACAACCTATAGTAAACTTAAAATAATACACACTAGAATATGGCAATCATATTGAAAGACAAAAGCACATTTGAGAGCAGTAATTGCTGTAAAGCAACACCACTACCGCATGCCAACACCAAGGGCGTTTTCGTTCAGACTCAAATATCATATTCCATTTGTGTAGAGTACGAGTTCTGATATCTTGTGTAGTTGGGGAGCAATCACCGCAGATCGAATCATCCGTATCAACACACAAGCTCTGTAAATCAAGTAAGCTTATGGAGGGCGAAACATGTACACGCAATCTACTAGAAACAAGTCGGACAAGAGGCATGATACGATATCGGAAAGAATAAAGATCAACATCAGATAGAGCTGCGGATATGCACAAATCTTGAAAGACAACAGAACAGGTGTATGACATATTTCTATGTCATGTGCTTATGTAATATGTTCACGTTATGTGTCTGTAGTATATGGTCAATGCAATATGTTTAAATAGCTCACGTTTTAAAGCAGATGACTAGTTAACCACACACTTGATCACGCTCATTGACCAAGCTCACATCGACGCCTCCTCGCAGAAAAAAATCATTCATGCAATACAAAAGAATGTGGTCATACATACAGGCCAGCGTTCGACGCACACCAGTATGTGTAATTGCACAAGAGAAAACTGTACACATCACACGTAACCAGAGTATTTGAATAAAAATATAAAAACATTTTTATCCCAGCAATCGGTATGGTTAAGAGTCGTAATAAATAGCACAAGGTGTTTACAACTCCCTGTTGCCAAGAAAAGTCATAACATGATACCATAAGCAAATATTGTGCGATCTGATATTTATCAGACGGAGCTACACAGGAATCCAACATAACTTTTATATCCGCTGTACACCCCTTGTTATATGCTATTGCTACTGAATAGTCTGGAACAGTCAGACCTCGTCTTTCCCAACATAACGTGACACAGGGCCATACTAACAATTATGGTTGTAAAAGGTTTAATTGTTCATATATATGATGTGAACTGCCTCTCTGTTCACTCTCTAGAGAGCGGTAGATTGTTTACTAACGTTTCACTACGTCAATTCAGCTGTATTCACCAGACAACTTTACACACCACACGTAACCAGAGTATTTGAATTAAAAATAAAGACATTTTTATCCCAGCAATCGGTATGGTCAAGAGTCGTAATAAATATATTCCTCTTTTGGTCGAATATTTCTTTTGGCGGGTAAATTTTTGTATAACAACAAGTACTTTTAGCAGTGGCCAGTGCTGTGGGACTTTGGGAGTTGGGAGTTGGAACTTAGGACTCCGATCAGGTCTCACCGTCTCAGGGTCTGATGAGTCTCTGGGAGGGTCTGCTAGAAATATTAAATTCAACACACTCGTGGGACTAGGTGACCCGATCCGTCTCGCAATGGCTCTCGTGTAAATATATCATTCCACTCTCGCATTTCGTGTGCTTCATACATTTCGGGTGATTATTTATATGCATCTAAGCGTGTTATCGTGTTATCGTGTTATCGTTGCACTAAGTGTGTTAGCGTGTTCTCGTGTGCATGAGTGCGTCGCGTGTCGCGTGTGATTTTCGTGTGACCCTCGTACGAGTCCTACGCAGCAGCTCTCGTGGGGCGTATGTAATCATTCATGGTTCAACACACATACTCTGCTTATCGTATTCAGCCTTGTTGCAGGGCATGAGAAACGACTCAGAAACAAGATCACATGAATGTCCATTTGATTTAATTTATCTTGTTTCTGAGAGCACTGAATAGAAGCAACTGATGCAACGCACCAAGTATCCATCCCACCCTGCTAATTTCCGTCAATAGCTTTAGCTTCTCTCCGAACAATGTGAGTCCAAAAATTGAAACGGAGATGACACCCCGTGTGGTCAATTGCTAACAATCCAACTTTGAGCTGCAATATACACTAGTGGATATCGCATATGGTTTCTTCTCGGGTAGATATTCCATATATACTTCATTTCAAAGCATCACTTGCGTGACAAACTCACCGAAAAGCTATGTACAGTGCGTGAAACTAAAGATGTAACGTACAAGCGTCTAGTTGGCTATAGCTGGCTAGTAGAGATATATAATAAATACAATCCCAATTTTTATCTTGCGGCTTTGAAAATGGAAGGAACAATCTACAATGCAGTGTATATAAACATGCGACTATGTTTCAGCTCGTGCAATTCGCACAATCTCTATTACAGTATGAATGCAAGAGCTATGTATTTATTGGAAATTATCTGGAGGTAATATCATTGCAATTACATATCAGCATAGGATTCAGGGCGAACTTCTACTGACAATTCAGCATGCGTCTCCCTCTTAGCGATTGTTTCTATCATAAAAATCACTAATGGCTACAATGTCAGGTTAAGCGTGTGTCTGCGAAATATTCTTCTTCCATTTATTCCATATATTCCATATACTCGAAAACTAAGAATGCAGGTTTCAAGGCTCTGTGTGACACGTTCCACGACGCGCTCGCCTTCATCAGGTCTACTCACAATCAATTATATGGTATTTATACATGGCATTTATTTTTCGTCTACAGATGATATTTATTATGCCTAAACTCTACATCCATAGCAACCATACAGTCTCGATGAACGATGTTTGGTAGTCAGA
This sequence comes from Sphaeroforma arctica JP610, assembly GCF_001186125.1. Lineage (NCBI taxonomy): Eukaryota > Ichthyosporea > Ichthyophonida > Sphaeroforma > Sphaeroforma arctica. The sequence continues at coordinate 82,947 of NW_014040418.1, read as the reverse complement.
GTATACCGTACACCACTGTTAAACAGTATTTCGTGACTTTGTATACACGTGTATCATTTGCGAGGTTGGCGACACTACGACTTTCCAAGTCCATATCGTGTGCTTTTCAAATATTCAATACGTCTGCTGAGTGTATTTATTCGCAATATCATCCCACGTAATGACATTAAATTTTAGCGTAATGCAACAGCCTGAAACCCCCGAAGCATTTCGTCTTTTTCATGTCTGGGTTTCAGATTCAACCCCATGAAGACTTGTAGAACCAAAATGTATAGTGCACAGTACCCACTATTGAGTATGTATATCGCGCACAGCTACTTTAATTTCTTTAATTTCAAGAGGAACAGAAAGCACCTATTGCAGCGTGCATGTGATCGCAAAATAATTATATTCAATTGCAAATATATGGCAATCTACCATATCTCCTGAGGTGTGTTCACACGTGCATACAAAAGCTACCAGCACGTCGAAATATTGTCTTATGTCACAATGTTTACTTATATCACAGTATTTACAAGGGAGTACAAATCGACAAAGAAACTATCGCGCTGCCATTTACTGTTCGATACGCAAACATACCATCTCTGTGTTGTATTATGCATAGTATCTTCTGTATAGTAGTATACATAGTATCTCCTTCTATATGGTAGTATACGTGCTACCTTCTGTATAGTAGTGTACATACTATCTACTTATGTATAGTAGCATTCAATCTCAAACCTATAGTTTCAGACTGACTTTACATTTATCAAGTTGAAGTGCGGCGTGCAAACTATACTTTGAAAGTAGAGCACATATCGAGCTAAGATTAGGAATAGTCGGCACAAGTACAGAACCTTGTCGGTACATGTCCAAAATGATTTTGGCGAACGTATTATGCCAAACGAGAGCCCCTTTTCTACTGGCTGCGTGGCGGCATTTTATATCCCTCCTATTCGTTAAAACCACCTATCGAACTGGTATAAGAGATACTATCGTGTACCGGTTTAAACATCGTCATCGTCCGCTTAGAACCTGATTGGTTCTCTGATAACCAACTTAACCGATGCCGACTTTCGTTTTACCATTTCGGTTCCTTGCCCTTCAATTTAGTTGCTGTCAGTCCTACAGGTTGCAAGTTAGATTAAGCAGCCACTGTGGACAGATGTTCCGTGTTTGTGAGAGTTTCTTATTCATATTCTATCACAAGTTGATGAATATTTTCTCGAAAATATTAATATCAACCGGCACACAAAAAACCCGTTGTGGTGACTTTAGCCTCAATTCATGGAGTCAATCATCAAAAAGTGTTAAATTTTTATTTTTTTGGGAAACTTGCACATCTGGCAGGACAAGAATCGTCCGCTTCACAGTGCATGCCAAGGGGGATCGGTGATGGTCGTGCAATTGCTGCTCTACTGGAAAGCAAACATCGAGGCCCGTAACAATGTGTGTCAATTTGGGAAGTACGTACTCTATTGGTATATTTAGGTTGTAAGATGGCAATGCACTCTATAAGTATGTTTAGTATGTAAAATGGCATTGTATGTTATTCTGGGATATAGGTAATCTAGGAATTTGTTTAGTATTTAGTAGTATATAAGCTCAATATGTTTAGTATGTAGAACTATATATACTTCGGGTGCTGAATTTTACTTTACTGTGATTATCATCATAGAATGACGGAATTAGATGCTTTGGCGTGTGATTTCTTTCCCTGTCGATTGTGTATTTTTCCAATTAAACCTTTATCGTCAATTTTTTTAAAGTTATAACCATCGACGACATACATGAAAGAATATTAACTGGGAGCACTCACACGCATACGCTCCCTCTGTGTAACCGCTGTTCTTCCATTTTTAAAACATCACAAGTCTGTGTCGTTCTCCGACTGAATATTGGCCATGCACAACGAGTTTCTATCTTTATGTGCTAGACTACTACAGATGATATCGAGCATGTCTCTGTCGGTTATCCGCATCTGACTGGATGTACATTGGTACCCAATTGTTCGATATTTATACCGGTCGAAGTGTTGTTGACAAGAATATTCTGGCTGAGATGGTTGTAATTCCGTATATTCAGCTTGGCCGTACTCCTATCCACAACGCTTGCTTCTACGGGTATGAAACCATTGTCAAACTACTGCTCGACAATGGCGCTAGTATAGAGGCGAGAGACGAGGTAAGTAAACTACATCATCGTATATTGTGGCAAGCACATGTTGTTTTTGGTTTGTTTTTTTTGTGTGTTCTACACTTATTGGTTATTCTGTTAGAAGTATACGTGCGCAGAGAAGATCATGGTTATTTTCTGAATGACAATCATTGAGTTTCATAAATGGCTGGACTCGACAAGAAATACCAATAGGAGCACTCATCGTCTGTGTGATGGATTGTGTGTTTTGTTGGGGCTGTGCTGATCGCCTCTGGGAATGTCGAACACTTGCAAGCTTCATACTATATTCAGTTCCTTTTGGCACTCGTCCGTACATTTGTGTTTCCTACTGATTCTTGAACGACATGTGGCTACTAGAAGCCCATTAGTCGGGAACTAGACGAGAAAGGCGATCTGTTGTTATTTTATAATCCCAATACCTTCACAAAATTATCGTCAGGTACTGGGTCTGGTGCACCTTTCGACTCTGTGTGATTGCTGATTGATATTCGATGAAAAGTGAGCTTGGCACTTGCCCGTTAGTAATGCAGTCCGTGCAGTCGTAGCCTTCTTCATTGGAATGAATCGTTTGTATTATATGTACTATGTATGCAAATCCTTGCAGCATCACAGGTACATTTACGTTGAGGTTAACTTGCATGACTATGCCAAAGTGTGCTATGGGACAGGTATATATATATATATATGTCCAAAATAGTTTCATCCGAGATGAGTGACGCCGATACGTTTATTTGGGTTTGTATCTTCGGCTTCCAGAATGGAGACGCTCCACTTCACGTTAACTGTTACAAAAACTACGCAAACGCTGGGATCTTGAAACCACTGCTTGGTAACGGTGCCAATATTGAGGCACAAAACTTGGTAAGCCGCAAAACCCGCAGCGAGAGTGGTTGTTATCGAACTTTATCTATCATGTTATGTGGTGATTAGACGTAGAGTATGCTAAAGGCGCGGCCGACAAACACGCCTGTGTTCCTTACATGTGCTTGACAGGACCATATATTTGTAATTTGTGTGAGAAGTCATACTTTATACGCATCTTCTTTGTCGTGAATCTGCTGATGTTCGGCTGGTATTAGATTTTTATATCTACGCGTCAGTATAGATAGTACGTTGCCGATAAAGGGGTTGTTGATGCCAAAGCTAGATATACGGCAGCAATTTCAGTCCCTCTGTGGGCTATGCATTCATTAACTGACACTGTAGTCGATGACGCGTTAGTAGTACAAGGTGATCGATCGCTGTCTCAATATTTACGAGTCACTGTACGCGGGTGATAGTCTCAGATCACGTGGGTGTGGCGAATTTGCACCGGTTCTAATTGACCGCAAACCTCTAACACTCACAGAATGATGTCGATATATATATATATGTACATAACGAGAAGAAACACAACACTCCTACGCGTGCAATTATCCTGAGTACTGGCAGCAGTCTTGATCGTTTATTTGCAACTGAAAAAGACTCATACTTGTTTCAACTATATGGTTCCAAATCATTCGCAAATTTTGTACTGATAAAGTCATCGCTACGGTCACATAGATCTGCCGATTTTTGGTGCAGCTCACAATGCTCATGCTGTGCTTTGGGATGTATTTGACTCAAAAATTGAGTTCTCGTGATACTAGCGATGAAAGTTGTGTATATTGCTGAAATGATTGGTATTGAACAAAAAGTGTAATCAATGACCTGAAACTAAGCAGGTGGAAATATTTAGCATGTGTCTTATTGATGGACTATTAGTATATGTTGTAGTACTTTATATTCTCCCCTTTGTGGTGTTTTATTCCGGCAAAAGAGAAATATAATATTCACAGTCTTGGCTGTGGTTCGTACTATCGACAATATGTCATTTCAGTAATACTGCTGCTATCTGGAGTCAAATCGTCTCGAAAACGACACGTCAGTAAGGTACGATGGTGTATTTGCACTGAAGAGCAAGATGAGAGGCGGATAGTATCATAAAATTTCAAAGATTCTCTGTAGGATATCTACCATAGGTCTGTCTGGCAAAACCGTTTTAACGAGGTTACGGTGTTGTTCTTTGTCCCAGTAAATTTTGAATATTTGTGATATAGTTTTGCATCTACTCTGTAGGACAATGAGACCACACTTCACATTGCCTGCAAAGAAGGAGTAGGATACGCTGTGCAAACGCTGGTTGAAAATAGGACTGAAACAGAGGCTAAAACAGTGGTGAGTGGTCTATTTTACTCCTTCTTATGCGATTTTCTTCACTCTAAACTTGAAGATTTTTCTTTTCTTTTATTGTTTCTTCGCTTCTGTCCAGTGTTGGAGGACAGTCTTTAATCTTGACAAACCGTTTGTCGCCTATTCTATATATATTTATGTGATGCTTGGGTACTTTACAATGTACAACATACACGGCTTCGCTCTTACAATACGTATAGCCTGATGAGACTGGATGTTACTCTGAATTGTCTGCAATATTGTAGTATGGTATGATTAAACCTAGGAAACACCGAGCTAGTGCAGAAGCAGACAAAATCCAGTTCCCTCGCGTGACCTGAAAGTTTACCATACTGAACAATGAGTCGTTATGGCTTCCTTGTAGCTTGACTGTTTTCGTATAAGACTGAAATATAGTTTTAAAACTTTTCGTGTTTCCACCTTAACCGATCTAAGCTATAGGCTTTCAGCTAAACGTTTAGGACAAGGCTTGACATTTTTGTGTGGCATTCATTTTCGATGTTAATGTAGGACGGAAAGACTCCAATGGAACTGTGTGCCAGCGATAAAGTCAAGGCGCGACTACGGAGAGCAATAGAAGAAAGAAGGGTATGGTATATTCAAGTGTTTTAATGTTGTTCAGCATCGTTTGACCTGAAAATAGTAAGCCTTGTGGCCCTTGTTGTCGTCAAGCAGCTCGAGTAAAAAGTAGAAAGCATGCGTGTCCGTCTCGCCTACTTTTCTACAGACTATGGACTCAGGATACTCGAACGTACCTTCGTCTATTTCTAAGCAGTACCTGCTGACTGTATCGAGGTTCGCAGACTGCATTCGAGTAGCGCGGATGGACAGTATCGCACTGGCAACGCCAGAGTTTAAACTAGCCATACCGGCCGGTGTGGAGCAATCTCTTGCCTACGTCTTGGCTGACGCACATGCGTGCTACAAAAACATCTTGAAAGTAAGACAAATACGGGAACCAGTCATCGAATTGGTGATGGAATGCTGCGCCGTTTTGGGCGATGTACAGATAGGTGCAGAGGCTGGGGGTGAGCGAGATTATCTCAAAAGGGCCGAGGCAGCGCTAGCGACTTTTGACACTTTGCAATCACAAATCTGCAGTGAGAAGGAAACGGTGTCTGACGTTATCTCTGAGCGCAACTGTATGCGACAGCGTTGTCTTGCCCTGATTGAGAATGCACTGCAAAATCGCTCAAACGATCCTCGACCAGAGATCGGTGTGCGTGCAGCTGAGGCACACGGCAAACTACGCACACGGCCATCTGTGCCAAATTCGGAGTCGCAGTATGTAAGAGACGACAGAGGTTTTCGTAGGCTATGCAAGGACGTATGCATTACAGGGGAGCGCTTTGTGGTCAGAATACAAGTACTTAGGTTTTAGTTGTTTATTTTAGTTATTGTAGTTTTTACAGTTTATCAGAATAATCTGATAAATTTGGTTTTTGCTGACTATTACAGCACATGACTTATGACTCACTTTTAGAGTCATTAATTATACAATTACTAATAAATGAACAATATCTCCCTCTCTACGGAGGGAGAACGTTGCGATACAGTTATTGAAGCGTTCATTTACTACATTTTTAACTTGCCAAGGAAGTTGTGAGTTCATTAGTAATTAAGGGATAAGCTACTTTATAATAATTGAATGAAGTTTATTGGTTCTTTTTCTATAGGAATAAGACGAACAAAAGAGAAACCATCGAAATACAATAGTAGTAGTAAGATGGCCCGGCAAATTGAAGGAATCTTTCAGAATCTATTGCGGTAGAAGACGATAGTGGGTACACCAGTAGTGACGCTAGTGCCACAATGCCATCCTTGATGTCAAATAGTGACAGTGAAGGGGAAGAGACACCGAGTCTGAACGATCAGCACGTCCGATGGGCTCAGCAAAGGAAATTGAGACGAACAATGGACGATTCAGGCTCAATCGAATCAGTATGGCCAGACAGCTCGAACGATTTAGGCTTCGGCCAATCTTTGCGGTGACTTCAAGGTCAGAGGCAGACTTTGGCATTACGACAGAACCCAAGGAGACCGCGGACAAAACGAAGGAGCAACCGATTCAACAGTAGGCATCAGAAGTTCAAGAAAGAAATGGGCAAGATCAGCAGGACCAAATGACCAAAACGAGGGTCCAGCCAGACGGTCAGATAAGTGGAAATAATAGTGAAGAATAATTTTGTGATTTTATGGTGTAAAAATAGACGGTAGGTGTGACATTGTAGGCTAGAAATCAGGTTAGAACCCTGTAATAGATACATTTTAGTTAGAAATTGCTAAATAAGCATTGCGTTATAGAAATGGTACCAGTACACACAACGAGTACAAGTAAAAGGGGAGTGTACATAGTAGCAGTTGGTTAGACATAAGAAGGGGGCTCCTGTGAAAAACACAAGGCAAGAAGTTATAAGAATTATAGGAAATACAACCGAAATCCAACCACAGGCAAAGGAGAGAGACAAGTAGTTCACACAAGCTGATTACAGGTAACACGAGGGACTACACCATGGTTAGAAACAAGTATGGCCACAAAGAACAAATAGCGCACACAAACATCGACGAATACCATGTGATTATAAGAATAATACTTTCCGCACGGATCTACGGGAGATTTTCCTCACGAAATCGAACGATCAAAGGACACGAGAGTATGTACGAATTAGTTAACGTCTAGGTACATTAACCATAAGGGTGAGTAGTAGGATCAGGGAAATATATAGACTAATGGCACAGTTAGAGGATTACCGCAAATAAGGAAATCAACTTAGAAGTTACAGTTTATAGACAGGTAGTATATTCGGTAGAATAAGGAAGTGCGAGGTAGAAAGAGTATAAGGCATAGTAGAAGCCATAGAGGCACCAGGAACTCCTTGACTGAGCAGAACTTTGTAGTAACGCTGCTGGGAAGAACGTATTAGGTAGGATCTAGAAGACATTGAAGGGCCGTAGAGCACGAGAGGTCTATACTAGGTAGACACATGCCGACAAAACGGCACATGCAGGAGCACGGAGAGTAAGATTAGTGAAGAAAGGGGAGTAAGGCGAGAGCTGAGGAGCTCCCTAAAGTAGCACACAGGGTGTACAGGGTGTGTCCCGACGAGTGTTTCGGCGAAGAACATGCGACAACATAGCCTGCAGAAGGCAAGGGTAGGACACATGTACTAATTACCACCATGACAGGAATGTAGCGTGGAGCACGACATACACCTGTCCAGACGAACAGTGTCGAGACTTGTTGAGATGGAAGACGATTCTCTAGGACGGAGGAGTATCTATATCCGACCCATTTCAAGGACGTCTACATACATTTACAACCCTCCATTTATCCACACAACGTACTATTATGTCCAACCTACGTCAAAGCCGCCGACAGCAACATCTGACCCCTGAACGTCGGGAGGAAGACGACATAGATCATCGAGGAACTAAGCGCCGCCAGTTTCCACCGTACCCTCCCGTCTACCGAACTGAGAAAGAACGGATGGGACCACAGGATGGAAAGGTTCATAGCCAAGAAGCGGCTACCGACAGACAGGCAACCAAGACACCCAGGGGGGATATCAGCCTAACACAGGAAGACGTTGTAAATAACGACGAGGCCAAGGGAGATTCCGACCTGCGTGCAGATAAGGAGCAGTCCATTACTGGTGAATATGTAGCTAGTATTGGACTGCCTTCCCGTTCGTCTTCGGGTATTTCTGGCGCCTCATCTTCCGGTATCGAGCAGCCACGCGTACCACCTAACAAGCGCAGGCGTTACCGCCGTCGTCCCAACAACAAGAGCACAGCGCGGGGCCAGTCGTCAACACAAAAGCTAACCGGGCTTATGGCCCAACAACAGTCGCCCTTAGAGAAGTATGAACAAAAGTTGCAGCGTACATCTTCCGAGCGACCCACAACCATGTTGTCCCCAAACAAAGCGTCGACTAGTTCACACAAACGGGGATATACGACATAAGGTAGGGAGGACAACCTCACGTTTCGGATCCAAGGCCGGTCGCAACAACACCATGGCCTTGAGTACGAATCACCTGGGTTGGAAGGACAACTCTCCGAGGAGGAAGATACCTTGTCGTCTCTAGAGGAGGCACCGTCATTCCAAGAGTTCGCACGGGAGCAAGTGTTGGCCAAGCAAAACCCACACGGGAAGGAAGCACTTAAGACTAGGCAGGACCAGATGAGCACAACCCATTGTCAACATCAACAGCGACAGTCGTTCGAGAGAGTAGCTGCTAGTGAGTATGTACAGACTCCCAAGTATGCGGAGACAACGTTGCTCACATCTACTGCCAGTGAGCAGTTACAGACTCTCCACCCACACCAGTGAGTATTGAGAAGAGTCGCCAGGGGTTACATGCACGAATTCTACACCTGGGCGACGAGTTATACCAAGCGATAGAAGATAAAATACGACTCGAGCTGAAGCTCTGAGGGGTGCGATTGAAACACTTTGAGCCACGCTAGAGTCCCGTCCAGTGGAAAAGCGTCCGGTACCATCACCACGTACATGGCCTGAATGGCCCTCGAATAGATACCTCCTCCACGACATCATGGAACGGGATACGAGAGGTGCTCTACTGGAGGCTTTTAAGAACGCGCAGATCGCAGGGTTAGATGAGAGTTGGAGCCTTACATGGTTCCACAAGGTATTGTCTTACTTTAAGGCTGAGAAGTCAACACTGGATTACATACGCGACAACTCTGAACGATTGAAGAGGTGGACGCCACAACTACAAATCGAACAGATTTGCTCACAGGAGACGCAAGCCACTGTTGACCCTGCGTTTCGTAAGCTTGCCGAGGCCACAGTCGAAATATGCACACCCCCATTATGGAACTAATGACACAGCTGATGGAGAATCACAGGAGGGCACGTGAACGGTGCCAGACGGACGCTGATTTCCAACAGAATCTATTAAACCATTGCATTGTTCAACTGCTAGAGGAAGCTCTCAACGGCCGTACGTATGAACGCACTCTACAGTTGCATCCCAAGTGGCAGTTAATGAAAACGCATGAGCTTCTCCAGTTGTTGAGTCCCGACATTCAGGACGCACAGCAGCGCACCACGGCGCGACTCCAGAACCGTAATAATCGCGAAGGACCACCGGGCAACGGGGCGCGTGACTATACCAATAGCCGTTCTAAACCACAGACGGTGCGACGACAGTCACAGAACTGGGCACAGCGACCCCAACCGACATTACCTACTACGTGTGCTGGGTGTCAAGCACAAGCACCACCAGCAGTTTCGTTTTTGATCACAAGATACAGTTATCCAGCGGAACATCCGTCCAGTCTGTACAAATAACTGTAGTCAGGAAATTTTGAGTAGGGTTATTTGATATTAGGGGTTTTTTTAATAGTGACTACGTTTTGAACCGGGTTTACATAATAAGGTTTAAACTGATAAGGATAAATTATATGACCAAAATGATAGTAGCTGGATTAGTTGAGATACAGTTATCTTTTGCGAGTTGCTATATTTTAACTAACCTGCATGTTGTACATGAATTGAACATATCCTGATAACATCGAGAACCGATACATCGACGATTAATAACTTATGACAACCCGTAGTGAACAATACAGATAGTGGGTTTAATAGTAGTGGCACTGGTGAAAGCATGCCATCAGCAAGAGGTACGGCATCGACTCAAAGTCCACAAAACTTTACTTCGTTTATTTATAAGCAAGCACAAGTTACTTTTATTTTGACTAACACTCGACAGAGCCGTCGGCAACAACACCTCGCGCATGAACAACGCGAGCGAGACGACGTTCTTCAGCGTTGACACAAGCGACATGCCCCAAAACGGGCGGCCCCAGGCGGAGGTCCGACGATTGACCTTGATGTTGGATATCGGCTAACCAGGCGATACTCCAACATACACAAACTGCAAAGCAGCAACGCAATGAGAGATCAACAACCCCGAGCAATGTGGACTTTATTGATCGTGGAGTACAAGCCCCTGACCCGACAGGAACCATGCGACCAGTGTCGCAGGATCAACAACAGGAAACGGCGACTCCTAGAGTGGATGTTAGATCTACGGAAGGAGAGTACCCTCGCTACCATAAACCGGGGGGGGGGGGGGGGGGAGTAGACAAGGCTGAGGTCGAGACAGTGATACTCAGAATCACTTTACGAGTCTTCTTCGGTAACAACAGTCTCTCCTCGAGAAATACGACCAACGTTTACTGCGACTTCAGAGCGCTACGATCTCTCCGTCCCCCGACAACCCTGAGTTCCATATCAGAGGAGCAAGCGAGATTCATCATGGATTGGGTTACACATCGTCTAACCAAGACGGTAGTGAGAAACCACGTAGAACCCTCGCGGCAGGGACGCGCTGTACAATCTCCGCGATAGAATCAATACGTCGTTACAGACACAGAACGGACACAACGACAGGACAATCAATTCGAACGGGACGCACTGGGAGAGATGTTGCCCGTGCAGAGAATGCTTGATCCAAGCCACCTCGGTAGACACGAGCATGAGACTTGCTCAACAGCACACTCCAACACCAGAAATTATTGCAGCCGGCCGACAAGCCTGCATGCACGAACTGGGGTGCGGTAGAGACGAATGACTTACCACGAGCGGATGCTTTGCGAGGTATGCTGGAGACACTGCGAGCAACACATGGTTCTCGGCCGGCCAATAAACATGCGCCACGGAAACCGCGTAGCTGGCTCTAACCGGTACAACTTCGGCAACATCATGGAGCGCGATACTAAAGGTGCCTTCCGCGAAGCCCTTACGAACGCCCAAATCTCAGGTTTAGACAAAGCATGCAGTCTCCGGTGGTTCTACAAGGTGTTGAGTCACTTCGAAGCCGAACAGTCGGCGCGCGCTCGACTGCAACAAACCTAACCAGAAACGATTGTCGCCTGGACACCGGAACTACATATAATACAAATTTGTTCGCATGGGACGCAGGCCATCTTCCGCAAGCTAGTGAAGAGAGATATCAAACTCGGTAACGTCCCAATGATGGATCAGATGATTTATCTTATGAAAAATCATCGAAGAGCACACGAACGCTACC
>NW_014040418.1:15687-71498 GCF_001186125.1 Sphaeroforma arctica JP610 | reverse complement strand
TTCAATTACATCCGAAGTGGCAATTGGTGGAGACGCATGAATTGTTACAATTGTTGAGTCTGGACCTCCAGGAAGCACAAATCCGACCATCGCAGCGATTGAAAAATTGAAGGGAACACAATGCGAATACAGCACGCGGGGACACGACGAACAGCCATCCCAACCCACACACGGTATACAGCACCAACAGTAACAATAGCAACATCGACCAACAAAGACGGCTACTCCAACAACGTGCAACGGCTGCCAATCACAGACGCCTCCCGAGTTTCGCCCCATCCCACGATGCCAATATTATAAGGCGGTACTACCAGGGTGACAGGACGATCGAACACCTACGTATGACTCGAGCTGTCAGCACAGTGAATCACAACCAGTACAGAGAGCAGCGCCGAAACAGGGGCACGTTCACCAACCACCACCACTTCACAACCGCCAAAGGCCTCCAACGCTGTAACGCCGCAGGTTAGTATAGCCACATACACACCGATGAAGAGGTACCATCAGCAACAGAGATACGCATAAACTCGATTCTTGCGGATGACTATGAGCACGCCGAAAACCCACACTCGGCCACACCACAGTCAGCTTGGACACAGATACCGGAGGAACCCTGAAATATGAGGGTGTCCGATGATGATGTAGCGCTTACGCTTGCTCATCCACTCAATGCGATATTGGTGGCTAAAATCAACAACCGTGTGTACATCCAAATACAAGTCAACGGGCGTACATTCCGAGGGTTGGTAGGTACATGTGCAAACCGCAGCTGCATCGGGAACACATCGCACGAACATCAATACAGCTGCACCACTCGATTCGTTTATATACTTAGCGGATAAAGCCGTATGTACTCTTCGTCTGAGAACGACAGTCACAACGGATCGTTCCGGTTGATGAACTTGCCCAACGGCATCGATACTATAGTAGGCTTAGATACAATGATGACCGATCTGGGTTTATACATCGGGGGGTGACAATCACGACTTGCTCCGATTGACCCAACGGAGCTCAACCACCTTCTCGAGGGGGTGCGGGCACGTCTAGCTACAGTACTAAAAGCAAACGCCGCCATTGTAAACAATGCACGTTGCCACTTACTGGGGAGTGAGGTCGCTATACTATAAAGACGCGAACACGCCCTGAGTATGAAAAGATCTACGCGCAACTTTGTATCAGAAAGGTGGTTGCCGTACGTTGACGAACAAGTACCGAAGTGGATTAAGGATCTAGCGGTCATGAAGCGCACGACACTGACGACAGTCAATCTACCACTGTTGGCAGTTCCGACTTTCGGCAGTGAGGGCAGAGTAAAGAAAATTCGAGTGTATCTCGACACGAGGGCTGTCAACGCACTCATACCACGCGACCATTTCTTGATACTGAAGGTCAATGAAAGTATTTCCAGGCTAAAGAGTAGGAAGTATTGCACGACACTAGACATACAAGCAGCATATCATGTGCTACTGATACATCCCAATTCAGATATCTCTTCAGCCTTGCACACGATTGATATAAGCGCTCGTTCACCTCCTTACCTTTTGGACTGTACGTACTGACTCAGCAATTACAACGCACGCAGAGTACGATACTAGAGGGGTCACCCGTACATCACTACATTGATAATATAGTGATGGCCAGTGACAAAAATAAAGAACAGATCGCCACAGTGCAGGAGGTCATCAAGCAACTGTTATACCATAGTTTCAAACTGAACCCAGCAAAGTGTCACTTTGCAATTGCTGAGGTCATGATCTTGGGCAAGAAGATTTCAGCGAAAGAAATTGCTTCGACTTTAGAATAAGGCTAAACACCTCAATTCTTAAAGTCGAAGCCTTATTCAACAACACCTTGATTCAACAACACCTCACCGGTGCAAATACATCGCTTCAGCGCTAGGTTTAGCAAACTTCTTTCACGAACATCTGTCTAGTTTCGCACACGTGGTCGCTCAAATTACTCTTACGTCCTCTCGGGCTGACCCACCTATACATATATTAATTTGAGAACAAGTCTCAAATTACGATCGGGCTGACGGCGTAAAACGTTGTTAACGTATTTAGGAATATGTTCACTCCTGTAGTATTTCCAAACTGCCTTTCTATTCCGAACTGCCGTTCTATTCCAAACAGCCTTACGATTTAACAACTTCGAGGCATGGCACGCTACTCTGCTTGACAGTAGTTCTGTGGACCTCCTAGTAGATTTCTCTCAAGTTGCTCGATTCAAGTACATCTGAGTAACAAGTGGCGGTGCTTTCGCGAATCTTGTCAAGAATTTGTATCAACTGAAGGACAGATTCGATCCTGAGATCAGAGACTTGCTCGAGTAGGCAGAACGAACTCATCCTTGTCAATGTTAGAACTCCAAAGCTTTACTCGAACCTCCGGCCGACGACGGTATAGAAGACAAGAAAATCTTCGAACGAAGTAAATCGCAGGCACTGTCGATCAACCCACGGGGTTCATTTCTCAAGGGTCACGTCGCGACTTTGATACCAATCAACACCTTCTCTGTTATATTGCAAATATCAAATTTCAACTATATATCTATAACTTACATTGAGGTGTGACACAAAGTGTGTGCGCCATCTGCAACAGCTTGAGATACAAAACACGTGTTAGGCGTAAGATTGAAACAGTCAAGCGTACAATGTAACACCTACGGGGTAGACGTTCCGTTGGGACCGAACAGCTCACCACACCTTCTTTGTTATATTGCAATTAATAAATTTCAAGTATATATCTGTACTTACATTGAGGTGTGACAAAAGTATTTGAGAGACTACAGGTCTCAGGCCAGATTTTAGAGCAAGAAACCCTCTTTGATTTATGGAAGGGATCAGAGATAGCTCACTCCCGAGATCTAAGTCATTAGAGTTAGCTCACTCCCGAGAGCTAATCAAGTTGCTTGAATTACTCTCGAGAGTTGAGTGAAAACTTAATCGACTCGCGAGAGCAGATTAGGTCTCTCAACCAGCTCTCGTGTTAGCGGGACCTGATAAGTTGTTTGCGTGAGGTGTGGGGGACTAATAGAAAAGTGCTAGTGTATGTAAAGTATGGTGCATTCGAATGTATTTATTTATGATCTCACCCTCAGTTATATACTGATGGTGTTTGTTCTAGTGTTCAACCACTTGGATTGGCCAGGGTAAAAACTCATATGATCGGTATGAGAAACCTTATGCAGAACACTTTAGCACTAGGAAATATCTTCTAGAAATAAATATATCCTATTCTCTGTTACTACACTCAGTCTCGGACCTCGGCTCTCGGCTAGCCGGTGGCACGTATTCTATAAATAGAACAATCTGAGAAGAAGTCTCAAATTACTCTTACGTTCTCTCGGGCGGACCCACCTATACTTATATTAATTTGAGAACAAGTCCCAAATTACTCTCGGGCTGACGAAGTACAACGTTATTAACGTATATAGAAATACTACTGTAGTCTCTCATCCCGAGAGTGGATTAAGTCTGTGGGCCAACCGCAACATTCTAAAAATAGCTGCAGTTCTATGTGAGTCACAACCTATGCCGAAAGGTATCATGTGATCAGCGTGAGATTTTGTTGCAGAGAAGTCGAAATAGAAAAGCATCGAAGTGTTAAAGTGTTCTGCATAAGGTTTCTCATACTGTCCATATGAGTTTCACCCTGGCCAGCCCAAGCGGCTGAACACTAGCACAAACACCTTAAGTATAAAACCAAAGGCGAGGTCAGAAATATATACATACATTTGCACTTTATTTAAAGTCTACTACATTGCCCTCTAACAAAAAGTTCATCTGCTTCTCTCTTAGCGTCTTCCCAACAAGGGAGAGGTATGTCTGCGCTGCGCAAGAGGTGTCGTGAGGTCACTTCACTTTGGCGTTTTGAGCGGGTGAATAAGTGGGGGGGGGGTCGTCGAAGAAGTATGTGTCGATCAATCAGCATGGCTTTCATCGCCTTGCTGGGGAACTCAAGGGCATTGTCGACGACTATTGTGTCCGGAACCCATGTAGCGGGGACGGCGGTAAGGAGTGCTTTGACCTTGTGGGTCATGTTTTGTCTGTCGGGAAGGAGTGAGTGGAGGCCATATCGAGAGTTAGCATCAAACATATTCAGAACGTGACTGGTGCCATAGCGGCCCAGTGGGAAGGGGCCTTGAATATCTGTATGTAGACGTTCGCCCGGTCCGTAAACTGTGTCAGTCAAAGAACGGGAGACGTCCTTGGCCCGGATTTTTCCATCGAGGCAGGTGATACAGTTCTTGGGGAATTCCGGGTGGAGTTTAACATAGTTAATGACAGTTGTGAGATCGGGCCCTGGCGTGACGTGTGAGTGTAGAGGGCCGATGAGAGTCACTAGAGTGAAGACCCAGGAGGGTTTGCCTACAGTGGCAGTACCATGTCGGGCAAAAGTAGTGGAAGTGTTCTGAACTATAAACGGTTGGGATTGGAGGTGAGCGAGAAAAGCTGGCCATCACTTGGCACACGGCCTGAGTGGGACAACAACTACCATGCGGCTGCCAGCGCGGGTGTTTGCCGCGATTATAGCATTAATCAGGGACCAAGGAGCACAGGCGTAGGCGAGTTCCTTCCGCAGATCCGCATGAGACCAGTCACGTGCTTCGCCGCTTCGGGGGAAATGAAGCGTGAAAACTGCGCGTTGGTCTTAGAGGCGCAGATATCAATCGTAGGTTTGACACCGAGAAGATCCAAGGCCTTGACTAGTAGAATTTTGCTGAACATCTAAGCCTCGGTATTGACGTAGAGAGGGGGAGGAAGAGTGAGTGTAATACCGTCGCGTTTAGCCATACGGATGGTAGTACGCTTACTGCGGTGGCCAGTGCTTCGGTGGTAGGCGTCATAAGTCATAGTTGTTGGCCAAGTGCTATGGGGTTCAGGGTCTGCGGGATGTCCGTCAGTAGGAGGTGAGGGAGGGGTCACAGGCGGCGTAGTTGTAGGGATGTGTGGCTGTGTTGTGGCGACCTGCGGTGTAAGTGTGAACATCTGCTTAAGTATGTCGTAGTTGACATAATAAACACCGTTGATTCGAGGGATAGTGAAGTGGTATGTGTGGTATGAGAGAAGACACTGAGGCTGTGTTGCTGGATATTGAATGGTAAACCCAGCATCCTGTATGTGATTTTGTGCGATGAGGGGCTGGACTAGATCAGGGTCCAGGTAGGTGAGGCCAAACTGTGGGAGTGTGCCTCGGGCGTAAATGGGTTTGAGGCCATTATCAGCGAGCTGGAGTGGGAAGGGTTTAGGGTTTTAGGGTTTAAAACCCTTCCTGTTTCGACGTTAGTGACGAGGTGACGAGCTGAGGTGTGCATGTAGTTGACGGTAGCCCCTCCCCCCGTCGATGAGAAGCGACTGGTTGTTAGTAGTGGGTTGGGTAGCTCGGAATATAGTAGGTATAGTAATTTTGGCAATAAAGGGTGCTGTGTAAGGGAAATTGTTTTTATTCGAACGTTTGCTGCACACGACGTCTACATACCCAGTGAGGTTACAGACAGAACATTGTAAGTTAGTTGTGGTACATTCGCGGCCAGTGTGGGTAGTGAGGCCACATTCTCCGCAAGCTTTAGTACAGACCGAGAATGTATGTGTGGTTTTCTGGCACACATAGCATTTCATCATACGGCGGTCACGAGGAGCCTTAGTGCTAGTAGTTAACACTGTAAGTAGACGCACAACCTCTTGCATGGTGGGTTGTGGTGCTGGAGCGACTTGAGCCACACTAGGAGTGATAAGGGAGGCATTAGCTGGCGCAGGAATCAGAGACTTATGGAGACGTTCTAGGTAGTCTACCATGTGGTATATCGTTACAGTGTCTCGGGATTTTAGGGACATAAGGTAGATATTCAAGATCTGGTGTTTGTCGGCGTCAGATAAGCCGTCAATATTGTGCAACACTGGGGGAGAATGTCGTATCTTGGAGTTTAACCCTGAGTAGGATGTCCTCGATGCGATGAGATTAGACACATGGTGTTTCGGATGGGAGTCGAGACAAAGTACGTAAGTAGGCGGCGTCGATGATGTCGCTGGAGGTTCTAGATCGGTGTTTGAAGCGACGCTTGAGTATTTGGAGTAGTGTCCAAGGGTGGACTGCCTTGATAGTAGGAGCTAGCTTTAGACGTAGTTCAATTGCGATAGTTGCCACAATGAGATGTTTGGCGGCATGGTAATCACCAGATTCCTTAGTGTTGCTGACGTAATCTCCTTCGGTGATGGTGGCCTTTTGAGCGGGGTCCAGGTTGTCCGCGGAGTTTTCATGACATCAGAATAGAAATCTTTGAGATTGGTGGCGAGTTCAGGGGTTTCAGTATGGTAGAGGATAGTAGTTAAGTCCTTAGATGAGATAGATGTAGCAGCCATATCCAGATCAGAGAGCCAGTGGTCGAGATTGGAGCCATCTTTCAATAAGATCGACCAAGCGATCGCAGAGGATTTGGTTGGTGAGTTGGAAAGCATGTTGGTAGATGCTTAAAATATTAGTAGTCTCACTAATTATTTGCCCATAACCTATAGGGACTTATTCTAAGTACTTTCACAAAGACTGTTTATTTACAAAAGTGTAAGTTCCTATTATACTGAAATGCTCAGTACGGCCATGTTCATATTGTCACATGGCGTATGACAAAAATCCTAATATAGGGTACTCATGAACAGGTAAAACCATGTTTAACCTCCTAGTGGAGGGAATATGAGTTTATCCTGAAAGGATACATACAAAATTGTAAATTCCGCAGCCCACAGGCCCCTACAGGGCCCACAACCCCACACTTTCTCTACCCCAGCGCCCCCACTATGCATTGTGAGTACTAACCGTAAACAAAAAAAAAGTATCTTTTTGACCACTGCGGCCTGAATTTTTGTTTTCAATGGGTAGAATTTATCACTACACGAATTTCGTTGGTCAATTTAATCAAAATTATAACTTTTAAAAAAAAGCAACCATACTAAGGATAGCAGCCGGACCACAGCATAAGAGCCGCGCATTCCAAGACCCAAGAGAAAATCTCAGCCTCACGGTCTCTGAGTCTCAGCCTTTCAGGCCACATCCCAAAGTCAAACCAATATGCCACAACGCAGAGCTGTGTGTCCCCCAACATCCACGCCACAGTCCACACCGATTCAGTAAGCAAAATTTATTTTTCAAGAAAATCTCGGGTATTTTTATCTGCGAAATTGTGATGCCTGTCCCACAGAAGATTATCCACGCCCGTCGTGATGCCTGTCACTGTACAGAGGATCGTCTACTATTCAGAAAAGTCAACGTTTTTAACAATTTGCATCGAAACCATACTCAACAGCACCAATTCGTAAACGTCTCCGACATATATACATTGGTTCAACGCTTATCGCCTAATCCATCTACAGAGTCAACAATTTCACAATCCCGGTCTTTAGTCTTCAGCCTTCATTAGTCTTCAGTTATCAATTTTCAGCCTTTCAGACTTCAGCCCTTTAGACTGTAAAATTGAGGGAGAGTGAGAGACTACAGGTCCCAGGCCAGATTTTACAGCAAGAAACCCTCTTGGATTTGTAGAAGTCATCAGAGTTAGCTCACTCCCAAGAGCAAATCAAGGTGCTTAAATTACTCCCAAGAGCTGAGTTATTACTCAACCGACTTCCGAGAGCAGATTAAGTTTCTCAACCGATTCCCGAGAGTGGATTAAGTCTGTCAACCGCAACATTCTAAAAATAGCTGCGGGTCTATGTGACTCACAATCTATGCGAAAAGGCACCATGTGATCAGCGTGAAATTTACTTGCAGAGAAAGTGAATTAGAATAGCATCGAAGTGTTAAAGTGTTCTGCATAAGGTTTCTCATACTGACCATATGGGGTTTTACCCTGGCCAGCCCAAGTGGCTGTACACTTGCACAAACACCTTAGGTATAAAACCAAAGGTGAGGTCAGAAATTAATACATACATTTGCACTTTATTTAAAGTCAACGACATTGTACTCTAACAGGACAAAAAGTAAAGTACAAAAATATCTAAAGAATGGTGCGTTCGAATGAATTTATTCATGATCTCACCCTCAGTTATATACTGATGGTGTTTGTACTAGTGTTTAACCACTTGGGTTGGCCAGGGTAAAAACTCATATGATCAGTATGAGAAACCTTATGTTATGAGATGCCAAATGCAGCCCACTGGGAGGAATCAGCACGTTCAGAGATGAAGAGATTGGTGATACAGCGGAAGGCATTCACTCTGATTGACAACAAACCGCGGGAAAAATCACACCCCCTCGATGGGTATTCAAGGCAAAAACGGATGAATCAGGACAAGTCCCACGACTTAAATCACGTCTGAACGTAGCAGCGTTCAACGCAAAACGGGGCGTCGATTATGATGAAAGCTATGCCCCAGTATTAGCCAAGGAAACACTCAGGATCTGTCTAGCTCTAATGGCACATTACGACATGGACATTCGACAATACGGTACATCCTCGGCCTACATTGCTCAAGAACTGAATACCCTTAGCTATATACGAATACCCATAGCTATATGCGAGTACCCTTAGCTATATGCGAGTACCCTTAGCTATATGCGAGTACCCTTAGCTATATGCGAGTACCCTTAGCTATATGCGAGTACCCTTAGCTATATGCGAGTACCGCAAGGATATGACTTTTTTAAACAGCCACTTGATCCGCCCCAGAGACAACTATACGAAAGGCACAAACAAGGAGACACAAAGGTCGTATGTCGAGCTGGCCGTTACGTTTACGGCCTACCACCTAGCGGGCACAACTGGTTTAAATCTATTCTTCGTTTGCTATACTCCACCAATATAAACAAGCACAATTGGAAGGAGTGCTGTTCATTGAACAAACCCACAGTGGACTGTATTTCATTATTGTACATGTAGATGACAAAATTGCAGCATGCCAGAGTAGGACTGACGGACAGAAACTAGCTGATGCAATGAAAGGCGAATGGAATACTGTCGACATGGGCACACCTTCGTGGTTTCCCAAGTGCGATGTGGAAACACACCCTGAAAAAGTACGTCTTAATCAACGACAATACCTAAGAGAAATATTGCAGGAATTTCAATTCTAGTGTCGGACTATGAAGTAACCCAGCAAACTAATACTTTCTTTTAGAGTACAATGGAGTAAACTTTGAATAAAGTGCAAATGTATGTATTTATCTCTGACCTCACCTTTGGTTTCATATTTAAGTATTTTTGCTAGTGTACAGCCACTTGGGCTGGCCAGGGTAAAAACTCATATGGTCAGTATGAGGAATCTTCTACAGAACACTTTAACACTTCGATGCTATTCTATTTCGACTTCTCTGCAACTAAATCTCACGCTGATCACATGATGCCTTTCCGTATAGACTGTGACTCACATAGAAGCGCAGCTCTTTTTTAAAATGTTGCGGTTGACAGACTTGAATCTCGGGAGTTGGTTGAGAAACCTAATCTGCTCTCGGGAGTCGGTTAAGTATTAACTCAACACTCGGGAGTAATTTAAGCAACTTGATTAGTTCTCAGGAGTGAGCAAACTCCGATGACTACTATACATCAAAGAGGGGTTCTTGCTGTAAAATCTGGTCTGTGACCTGTTGTCTCTCAAAAGGAAAGGATGTGAACAGCATGTGCGGTTTTGTCAACTTCTTGTCGGATTAAGATGTCACAAAGGTAAATCATGAGTTTTATGGAACAAACCCTGTCATGATGTTTTTAAGCAGCTCAAAATGGCGGTTCAACCCCCGGTAGTTCAGCCACCAAGAGCCGGTGTTCCGTTCATGATAGCAACAGACGCCTCGGACATGGCAATCAGAGGTGTACCGTTTCAAATGATAGATGGGAAATCAAGATATGTGCAGTTCTTTAGCAGAGCCATGTGAACTCATCACAAATCAATTACCCAACTGTGCAACAATAACGATGTATTGCAACACCTTTAGAAATAGAACGAAACTCACAGATGGATAATCAGTATGTGGCATGATACGATCTCGAAATTTTCTTTTGAAAAATCACATACGCCTGTGAAACACATTCACTTACTGCGGATATGTTCGTAGCATCCAGGGACCAAATTATCAAAAAGCCAATACAAAGCTCAAAACCACAGAATAATCAAACACTGAGTTTTGGACCCGGGTCTAAGTATTTCTGATATTAGAGTCATCAGAAATATTAGCGGTAGAACCGGTAAGAAAAATCGGGACCCCGCGTGTGAGAGAAACACTCAAGTATAAACCTGATCCTAGTGAATTAGAAAACACAAATAGAGATTCAATTCGGCTCTCTCAGACCAGGGACTTTTCCTAGCTGAGATAACCGTCTTCGAGAAAAGGTCTATTGTTTCCTTCAGTCGTACCTTTCAGCTACTCTCTACACTCTACATGTTGTCACACTTTATATTGGACTTGAAAAAGATGGTACGCGAGTTACTAGCTACCGATTGGAAAGCCAGCTCTAGATGGTTTGAGACCGCAGACAATATATATGGCCCAGATACCATAGAGAGAGATATATATATGCAGCTCAACATTTTGCGCAGCTGTTATGGGCAAATCCACCGCGGTTGTCAATACCACAGTTGCTAAATGATGTTCATATACATGAGGCTAACATCAAGTGGCTCAGCAAATTTATTTCAATGATTTATTGCGAACCGATCCATCTGAGAGAGGTAGATACGTTCATATACTAGGGTACTCTTGCAGTTTAGAAGACGCCTTGGCTACATATTATGATTTGTCGAGTAGGTCCAGTTAGAAGAACCAAGTGGACACCATCTGAGAGACTACAGAAGTAGACGTATTTCTAAATACGTTAATACCGTTTTACGTCGTCAGCCCGAGAGTAATTTGGGACTTGTTCTCAAATTAATATACGTATAGATGGGTCAGTCCGAGAGAACGTAAGAGTAATTTGAGACTTCTTCTCAGATTATTCTATTTATAGGACACGAGCCACCGGCTAGCTGAGAGCCGAGGTCCGAGACTGAGTGTAATAACAGAGAATATGATATATTTATTTCTGGAAAATATATTCGAGTGCTAAAGTGTTCTGCATAAGGTTTCTCATACTGATCATATGAGTTTTCACCCTGGCCAACCCAAGTGGTTGAACACTAGTACAACACCATCAGTATATAACTGAGGGTGAGATTGTCATAAATAAATACATTCGAACGCACTATATTTTGGATACATTTGCACTTTACTTATAGTCCCCCACATCACACGCTAACACCATCTGAAATATTTAAAAAGGTTGCAGAAGCCAAGATTCCATACTCTTGACGCCTGGGTCTAGCTCCCTATGCTAGCAAAGTGGGTATCAAAAACATTCCACCCTCCACTTCACGATTATCCAGGTACCAGTCAAAGACATACAAATCATGCATCAGGATTTTACGAAGATATTTTCAATATCAAAACATCAAATATATTGAAAGGAGCTAACAAGAACACACACAACGGTCATGAATATGAACGCTTTAAACGAACATGCTCATACTGATATCGGCCATAGACTGGTAAGTACATACAAGATTTCAAGAAAAAAGCGGAACGTAGGTTTGAGAAATTCACAGTCGATTTATTTGAGGCTGCGCATAATGCAAAAATAGCAAAGTTCTATACCAAGGAACAAAGTGCACTACTCCAAAAATGTGCAGATAGAATACATGCGTGGGCAAATCTATCTTGGGGAGATAATTCCAGAAATCCTCATCAGTACTCGAGAAAAATCCCACGCTAGCGGAAAACAGGAACAACAGAAAACCACTGTGGGGTATCACGTTAGTCGCCAAAACAGGCACAAAGTCACTATACTTTGACAAAATGACTAGCACATCCAGCCATAAAAATCTCGGCGGTACAAACCACCGACTAATCAGCAGAGTTAGACATAGTCACACACGACGACAATGCTACCATTATAGCGCAATACCATTCAGTGGGGCGCTACGCAGTTGATAAAAAAAAAAAGCAAACCCACAACGACAGAAAGTGCACGTAGGCAACTGTAATAAGACGTATATAAAGATAACTGTATCTTAGCGTACTCTCCTCGTACAAAGGGGGCGTTGTGCATTTATTGAACTGATCCTAAATACTAACATATGATCATATCCTTACTTCGAGGAGTAAAAACAAAGTTGAAATGTAGTCAAAATGAACAAAATTCAAAAAAGGATTTTCACCGGATTACAATCAATACCAACTGTTTCCCCGGCGATAGATTCAACTAGATACAATAGGTCCATTGCTAGACTCGAGTAGAAATATCACGTTCATCCTCGTTTGGCTAGACATATACTCATAATGTGCAATATTATACTCAGGTCAATGATGGAACAAACACCAGCGGCAACCATAGCAAGAGCACTAGTTTCAATCATGTGCGAACATGACTTTCTGCAAATCTTACAAACGGACTGAGGCTCAGATTTGACGATAATCATTTTGTGTACAAAAAGAATTGGATTAGCGACGATTTAATTTGAAATACATATCTGGAATTAGATTCGTATTTATATTTCATAAAGTTACTAATCTTAATATTATTTTACATTCATTGCAAGTAGTGATGGAAATGAATGCTGTTTTTGAAAGATCATAAGTACCGAGTAATATTCAAGGCAAATAGACCAAGGCTATCAGTTCTAATCCATTTGTAAAAGATGCACTGTGTTGGTCTCGGAAAGCTGCTCTTGCTAAATGCGATTTATGAGTTTTATTGTATGTATAAAAGTAGAATCGATTTAATTCCTGTTGTATTGTCGTATCTCGACTGAAGAGCTTTATCATACATTTTACTACATTATCGTCTTCAATTCGAAAGAGTGTGAGAGAGAGATTGGTGAAATTTAAAAGCAAACAAAAAGATTCCTTCAAACAGAAGCATGAGTTTATATGTATACTAGTGCATTTGTGATTTTCCTATATATTACGATATCAAGGAAACAGACATGTGGAACGTCATACGTTCGACCGATCCCGTATAGAGCATGACGTCATTCGCAACCACAGAGAATTTGTTAAAATTAGTACGATGTAGTCAAATAACTGGTTGCAAATTCACTTTCCAAGAACGAGACAATCAAAAGATATTCACTGTATATCATGTTTATATTACCGAGGATGTGAAGTGCCGACACCAATATCAACGGAAATGCTATGCCTTCGATTACAGCGCACTACATACTGAGAAGACAATAAAATTCACAATTGCAAAATACTGTTCCGGAAGTTGAACATTCTGTATGTTAGTATTATAAGTTGTCATGCATTTCGTGCATAGGTAAATACATTGTTCATATACAAAAACATGTTGTTGAACATATTAAAACATTTACACTGTACACACGTACTTATACATCGTGCCATAAGAATCAAATTCGAGATTAGATGTTTGTGAGGTGTAAAATCCCAGGACCAGGACAGGTTCCTCTAATATGTTATTATAGACATTTCAACAAATTAAAAACTGAATATATAATTTATGGGGAAATGCGCCTGAAAAATATAGAAGATTCAACCCGCGGTACTACAGAATTTAATAAACCCTAATGCCGAGCTTCGGCCAAGTACTGAGCGTTTGATGAAGCCGTAACAAATCAAAATGGACAGAGCTCACTGCCTGTCGTGCTATAAGTTTATTAAATTAAAAGTATACTGCGCATCCAATTTTCTGCGAAGCGTGTTGCGTGGTTGGTGAAGCCGTTGCAGCACAGAAGATCTGAATGCCTTTGCATTATCCTTTCTATCATACATAAAAGTAATTCATATCGTTTCGATCCTTAAATCCAAAAAACTAAATTCACATCGCCTCGGATCTCCACTGTACTGGTCTCCGCCACGAACCCGAGCACACACATGTACGGCACAACACGGGAGCCACGGCATACAGATATATTTTCAATCACATATCGCTCTGCATTCCATCACAACTGCAGTCTTATTTATATGCAGTCGTCTCTAAACTCTCTATAGCATATGATCGTTGTCCGCATGCCGCCTATTTTTTTGCATCGTCCTGTCTGTGATGTGGATGTGGTCAAATTGAGGATTTGGTTAGGTGAGAAAGCGATGGAATCCATTGCAGTGTAGTACTAATACCAGGCAACAGTGGATCTCTACAAGCACACTGATACTAACAATTGTAAATTGAACACGGTATATCACTTCGTGTGTCTTGTTAATACTTGCCAATTAGTATTTCCAATCATCTATTTAATTAGCTACAACCACATAGTCATTCAGAATATAAGCGTGACTAACTCATGAGCTTGTATTTAAGAATGAATATATTTTCACTCACCTATATGGACACTTGTGGGAAGGGGAAGGAGGAAGGATGTTCTTGTTATATTTTTATAGCGCGGCTAAAAGTAACTCCCTAGATCATTGCAACCTTGGACATATAAAACAAGAAACATGATTACATATGTTTATGAACCCCTGACTAATATGCCTGCACAATGTTTCCTTTGCGTTGTGGCGAACACTGCGAGAAGAAGAGATTACCACTAATTCCCAGACTATAAGAACCTGGACTCATACACACTGAGTATATATATATGTATACGTATATACGTATATACGTATATACGTATATATATATATATATATATATACACTTACATACATACACAAGCACATGTACATACAAGTACACACACATACAAACATACCTATACCTATACCTAATTCTTAAAACCCATAACCACATACACATATACTACATATACATAATTATTAAGTATTAATATATACATATATACACCTATGCCGTACGCTCAAAAGTGTCACGAATATAAATTAGCAACGCACTTACCTGTGCCTGTGTAGAGTGTCCTTTGCGTAGTCGCGGGGAGGTATTGGCTGTCGTTCGGGATCGCTAGACCTGGAAGTCGCGGGCTCGTGCGCAAGACTTTGCGTGCGAGTAATGTGCAGGTTTTCACCCGATTTGTTTTCTCTACGGTGTGCCTTCTCTTCGTCTCTTTGTATCTTCTCACGCAGCTGCAACGTAACACACCAGTAGTTGATTTAGACGTGAAGGCGCACGTGTACAGAACACTATACGATGAGTATCGTGTGTATATTCTACACTGTCACAATGTGAGATACGTGATGGTCTTTTAGAAGATTTGGTGGTGCGTGTTGCATGAGACGGGCACATATATTTCTCAATGCAGAAGTGTGCACGGCTCAGATTTTCTTGTGAACGAATACGCAGAATATACCGTACAAGATCAAACAATTGAGCGAGAATGCGATTACCAAGAAACAATACAAGTAGCAACACGCATACTTCTCCAGTATCTGTTGTAGTAGGCCCGCAAGTGAACTGACTAGATGCACATACAGAGTCACCCACTAATCAAACATTAACGAACTAAGCATACCGTCATAGCCAAGGGTGTTTGGTGTTCCGCATTTCGCTTGAGTGTCTTGGCCACCAATGACTGCTCTCGCTTGGTTCTGCCCTGGACATCTGTGATTGTTTTACGCCGACGATGTCGTTCCACAATGTTTCCTGGGAGTGCAGAAGATATTTAAAAGTTGCAACGGATTAAAAAACATGCCGTTTCAAACAATTGAAGTCACAAAGTGTAATATGTATGCATACTAGAACAATCGAAGTCGCAAAGGGTTAAAGTGTATGAATACTAGAACAACTAATCCCCCCCTCCCACACGCATATATATATGTATATATATATATATATATGTATATCCGTACCTAATTGCGCTGACACGTCCTCAGGTTGCTTGGCCTGGATGATGGTGTTCTGCCTTTCCACAGAGAGTGCTGCGTCGACATCTCCAACCAATTCCGCATCTCCGGTAGGTAGAACGGGTGCTCCGATCTTTGGCGGGCGCGTTACTTGGTCCTCCCCATCTTCGCTCATCGAAACATCCGTTACCGTCTGTCGGTTAAGTCGCGAAGGAGAAGGTATGCGAGTGTGTGAATAAACCTGGTTTCTTGTATGTATAGAGTACGGCTTTTTAATTCCACCAATATCGATCCATAATAAAGAAGCAACAAGTGAGCGGAATAGCAACTCATAAAAGTACACACTCACACACACCCAAGTTTATGCTCATAGACACCCACACCCAAGTCTATGCTCACACATGCACGTACACAAACACACGCTAGCGTACCGTGCTCCTCAATACATACCAACACGGCTGTATTGCGGCGCACGGGGATAGGGCCGTATCTATCGCCCAGAATGTTCTTCTGACTGTCAGGCACCACGATCTCCAAATTGGACTCAGTTTGTCCATAATCTCCAGCGCCAAAAGAGCCCTTGGTGGGATTCGAAGTCTCTGGCGTGGGTGGCAGGTTTCTAAAGAAGACATCCTCGTCATCTGTAAGGTGGCATAAGGTGTGTGGTATGTGTTTAGTATCTTAATGTGTGTGATGTAGGTTTTATACCCGTATGTGTGATGTAGGTTTTATATCTGTATGTGTGATGTAGATTTTATATCTGTAGGTGTGATGCAGGTCTTACATATGCAATATTCACTCAATGGACATGAACATACGCGGATGTAGTAATTCAGTTAATAAGACTAAAGACAAAAACAGTGTACCATGCGCAACGACAAACTGAGGCTGAATTCATAGCATTGACACAGACTGAAACAGAGACATGTTGGCACTTGTACGATTATGTGGAGTATCTGAAAAAGATAACCGACAAAACACTGCATCAAACGTAAATGTATACATATGCATGTACGTAACGAAGGGGTAGGCACATTCACACACCACATATGCCGAGGTAAAACAAACTATCGAGTATCATACGCAACACATCCACCAATCGCATTGCTCCATTTCAACTACAATCACAAATACTATACGATCTCAGAGAGTAGCCGGTACTAAAAGAACATATTCCACCAATCAAAGCGAAAAAAAACAACAACAACAAACAACGACTCACCGTCATCTCTCGCGACTTCCGAGCGTTCGGAGGTGTCTGCGTTGTTGCTCATGGCCTTCAACTCGGGCAGTTGTATAGTCTGTGGTTTGGTGACACGCACATGCGGATGCTAAAGTTAGTTAACACATACAGCGCAATGAGAGATTGTTACGTTAAGCGTACACTGGGCCATGATGTAAGAACAGTCCAATAACGTTGAGTGTATGGGATAGATATGTGCTAAGCGTGGTGCGGGTGTGGGGTGTGTGGCTATAGGGGGTACGCCAGGACACGCACATGCATACAAAACAACACACAACCCCCAACACTTGCACATGCATACATAACAACACACATACACATGCATAAATAACAACACACATGCACATGCATAAATAACAACACACATGCACATGCATACGTAAAAACACATGCACATGCATACATAACAACACACATACACATGCATACATAACAACACACATGCACATGCATACGTAACAACACATGCACATGCACACCTTCATGCCCTCGCGGTCCTTTTCGTCGGCATCTGCCAGCAGAAACTGTGGGCGTGCAGCCACCTTAGGCGGCGTAGAGGATGGGGCTACGGCTTCCGCTGGGGGGTTTAGAGGTTCGGTACTTTCTGACCGGATCTCTGTGCGTATCTCCTGCACCTTGGGCGCCAGTGCCGCGGTGGCGTGGGTGAAGGCCATGAGACCACCTGGGGATAAATATCAGCCAATGAGACTAGGTTGTGGGGGAGAGGAGAATATATATATATATATATATATATAGCAGCCAAAGTAATTAGAGAGATGGTATGGTACCGGGTGATAGCATCGGGCGAGAGTACAGAGTGGGGCTCAGAAACTGTGTGTACAGTTCACTGAAAGTGTCTCATATTGTCATCACTGCCGTTCAGCAACTCCGGCGGACGATAAAGAGGAAGAAAACTATATACGCGAATACAAAACAGGTACAGAATCATTGTGCACACATATGTATACAAGTATACAAGTATGTATATATATATATACATACATACATATACAATTTATATTTATATATATATATAGATACATATCCTCACCTGACAAATCGTCGTCCCTGATATCATCTTCGCCGTCTTCGAGCATCTCCTGCGGTCGGTTGGGGTCACGCCTTCGGGGCATCACAAAGCGCTGCACCATTTGCCACAGATCCCAATGCTGACACTGCAGCGCAGAGATCCAGATCTGCTGCTCGTGCTCACGCAAGTACCGAGAGATGGGGAACACTCTGCAGGCGAAGGTAAAAGGTACATACGCGGAATAGGAAAGTGAGAACGAGAGAAGATGTGAGTGTTATATAGGAGACATGTGTGAGTAAGATGAAAGATTGTGTGTATCATACAGGAGATATGTGTGTATAAGTTGGAAGGTGTGCGTGTAAGATGGAGGTGCGTGTGAATAAGATGGAAGATTGTGTGTGGCATACAGTAGACATGGTGTGTGTGGAAGGATGGATGGATGAGCCATGACCGGTGGGAGACTAAGAGGGACACACAGGCTACTAACAGACCTGAAATAGGGGCAGACAATGCGTAGTGTAGATAGTACAAGTGCCTGTGTACTGGAGATGTTCACATATCTCCTGGAAGTCTAATACACCCTCGCTCACCACATACCACCCACCCACAGGAACACACATACACATCAACATCAAATGCATCGTCACCTGAATACGCGCGATCGCAGTAGCAGCCCCAGGCGCCGCCTTTTGGCCTTGATTCGGGGGTCCATTAATCGGCCTAGTAGTTGTGAGTGGTCGTGTCGGATGTCCTCCAGCTTGACATCGTCGTCCGTGTACTTTGGGTCCACAATTCGTTCCACACCATCCAACAGTCCCATAATCTGGACAAGGTGCACATACCAGGTACATAGTAAGACACCAATAAATATATTCTTTGGACCAGGTACACATACATAAAAAGACATTAATAAGTACATACTTCCTAAATCCGTCCTTTATATTTATATACAGTGTCGCTACATGTTGTCACGAGAAGAGAAGTGATGCGTTGTCAGGGCAACAGGTTTCCTACGCATGCTCTAGCTCATGTTGGTGTACCTCTGACTGTCATTTATGCACAGCTGGTAACTGCCGTATGCACATCTGAGACACACACATGTACCGCCAATATCGCGCACATATTGCGATTGTAGCACCACGTGTGCTCTCATAGTGCTCTTCTGCTCCGGGTTGTAGCCATGGAAACTGAACACCACACTAATACATCATACATAGCAAACACTATCACATCACACATAACATTCACTATTACAATCTTAAGATATCCGTACGCGTGCGTCCATTCGCATGTGTGAAAAGTCATGTTGCGTAGACCACAACTTGCTCCACACATTCCAAAAGTACTCCCGCCGCATACCTCCAGTTGTGCTCGCGCGAGATCGGCGGGTGCGCGAGGGGCCACAATGCGCCCGTAAGTAATGAGCGGATCAATGGTTTCGCCCGGAGTGGTGTCACTCAGCACCTGTAGGTAGACAGGTAGGTTGAAAAAAGCAGGTAGGCATAGGTAGGTAGGCACAGCAAGAGTAGCAAAGGGAAAGTCACAGTGTGGACGATGTCTATAGTCTAAAGGAATACAGCGTAGGCTTGTTGGGCTGGATGTAACTGGTACTGCTCCTCTGGGAAATTGTACCAAGCATCGGAGGGTATAGAAAGTATATGAACTATATACCAATATATGTATAGTAAAATGCCACATATACCTACCTCTCGAGATCCACCTACATCCGTGCACACCACAGGCAGTCCAGTGAGTCCTGCTTCACCAATGGCCAAGGGCAGACCCTCAGATACCGAACTGTTCACAAACACCCATCCTTGGGGCAGCACCAGCGCAGGGTTACCTGAGGGTATAGGTAGCGTATTGGTAGGTGAGGTATGAGCTATAGGCCGCACAATTTAATACAACAACAGCAGTTCGGATGGTTTATGTACCGCACAACAGAACAGTGTGTACTCTACAGCCGAAGAAAAAGAAAAAAGAAAAAAGGCTGTACATTGGCCCTAACAATGGACCAGAATGGCAGGGGGCACATGAGCTATAAATAGCAGTGCTCTCGCTCACCTAAACCACACAGGAAGGCATTCTCCGCCAAATTAAGCGCAATGATTGCATTGGCACACTCGTTGGCGTACAACGGATCCGAGTCCAGAGATCCATACACCAGCAACTTGTACTCTTTCAGTCCGTATCTGCGGGAGGGGGCAAGTTAGTAGGTAAGGACAGGGGAATGTGTGTATGTGATATCGCCTGTGACGATATGATTGTCATGGTCGAGATTCTTAGTAAACGAAGATTTCGGAGCGCAGGCAAGAAATACATGTCTGTTAGTATATATAAAACACAGACACACACACGCATATAGTATAATGCATATGTAGACACACACACACACACACACATGTGTACGTACTTGAAAGACATACACACCCACACACATGTGTGTACGTACTTGAAAGTATAGACATACACACACATGCATATAATTGAATGCATACATAGATACACACATACTCGTGCACGATGACCGCGGCGGCCTCAATGGCGTTGAGCACATCCTTGATACGATTGACGTGGGACAGCATCACGGTCGTGGGGTTGTCCTTTTCCTTCGACTTGTCGATACGGAAACGGTTCACATCCATTCCGTTGAGCACGGGTGAGATCTTACGGTAGATCATACGCTCCATCGTATCGTTGCTGTACTTGCCTCCGCCGAGATAGGCCTTAAGAAAGAAAACGAATGTGTGAGAGGGTGAGAGAGTGAGCGAGCGAGAGGGTATGTGTGTTGTGAGAGCGAGTGTGTGCAGTACATAAGATAGGCCTTGGGTGAGAGAAAACGAATGCGTGCGCGTGTGAGAGTGAGAGAGAGTATGAGTGTGCATGTGAGAGTGGGCGTAGGTGCATGTATATAGTATCCTTTGTGTGTTGAAATACCTAGACACCCCATCAATACCACACAACGAAGTATGCGTAGGTATCAGGGCGTGAATGCGTT
Source organism: Sphaeroforma arctica JP610 (assembly GCF_001186125.1). Lineage (NCBI taxonomy): Eukaryota > Ichthyosporea > Ichthyophonida > Sphaeroforma > Sphaeroforma arctica. Next base: position 50,514 of record NW_014040418.1, on the reverse strand, counting down.
CACTTTAGTTTGTAATTGGCTGTGACACACAGCATGCAACAGCAGCTCATGTAATGCACACACGTACACGCACACGCACACATACACATACAAGCACACGTAAAAACACATCATCGACCACATACCTCCCACTGGACGTTCTGGATAGAAGTGCACGGGCACACACAGTTCGCTGCGTTGTACGCGAGTGTCGCCGAAAGGCGCGTCAGACCCACAAACCCAATCTGCACGAACTTAGCCATGACCTGGGGCGGTAGAGTGGACAGGGCCAGTAGACGCTCACGCCACAACACCCCATGATCCCAGATAATCAGGGACGAACCGTACCTGCCAGGGGGGTGTATAGGGTAAAGGGTATAGGGTTTTAGGTGTATAGGATTTAGGAACCGTACCTGGGATGGGAGGAGAGTGAAGAGGTTGTAGGGAGAGGCACGCGCCTCAGACGAGTGAAAAAAGAAGCAACGGGACACAGCAGGAACATAATCTACTTATACGAGACAAGAATCCGAGAAACATGTAGGTATACTCTTACGAATCAACCCAAACCCAAACACACACAGACACACACGCAGACATACATGGTCTTGTAGATAACTCCCAACAGAGACTGGATGCCGTGGTGGAAGGCTAAAACCCAAACACACACACACACACGCAGACATACATGGTCTTGGAGATAACTCCCAACAGAGACTGGATGCCGTGGTGGGAGGCAAAAACACACACACACACGCAGACATACATGGTCTTGGGAGATACTCCCAACAGAGACTGGATGCCGTGGTGGGAGGCTAAAACCCAAACACACACACACACGCAGACATACATGGTCTTGGAGATAACTCCCAACAGAGACTGGATGCCGTGGTGGGAGGCATGGACCACAGACAGCCGCGGGAAGCGTGCGGCAATGGGGAAGAGCAGACGCACAATCAGCTCATACAGCGCATCTAGATCCTCCAGCGTAGGCATCTCCAACTGCAGATAGTAGTCAGCGGCTCCGTCATCAGGGTCATTAAACCCTGGCTGGCGGTCTGTGGGGGGTAAGGGGTAGGTGAGGGTGAGTAGGCGTGAGCGGGTGTTGGGGGAGATTTTTAGTGTCAGAAGTAAACAGAGTGTCCATACGCTACCACAGACACAGACATAGACACAGACACAGCAATATATATATATATATCAATATGCATCTCTCTATGTAGCCGCACATACTATTAAACTTCTGCTTGTGGTTGGCGTTGAAGCGTCCCCTGTTGGCGTCGTTGAGCACCTGGAACCATGTGCGGTACCATGCACGGCGTGAGTACTCGTGGTCCCACGAGGTCAGCCAATCAAACTCCTGGAAGTACAGGTGCAGCTTCACAAACATGTTGGCGTACAGTGTGGTGTGGTAGGGCTTGAAGTCCGTCTGGTTCATCCCTGGTAGGTGCAGTGGGGGGGGGGGGGGTAGGAAGCAATACATAGGATACGTTAAGGGTTTGAGGGGTTTGTTATAGATAGATGAGGCGTGTCAACAGGCGTGAGTGTAAAGTCAAGGTACAACATACCACGAAAGGTGCGTGTAGGGTGTAGTATGTGATTTGCAGCTCATGCTTTCAGCTCTAATTGGTGTGCGTACGTGCAAGAGAACATCTGCGCACGGCAGGCGTATAGGACGACGGTAGGGCCTCTCGATGGCTGTTTTAAGCTTATAAACACTTTAGAACAGACACAGTATACACACCTCAGAACAGACGGCTATTGACAGTGTTAGATAGAGCGCATGCACATGTTTTAGAAAGAGGTGTTCATAAGCAAGACATTATACGATACAAATAGGCTCAGGTGTGTGAGCTAAGTGTGAACGAGAGTGTTTAACTGCGCACAGGCCTTCGTACGCAACCACACCGTCACCCAAGCAGTGGCACATAGAACAACACGTACCATAGATCAGTTGCTGTAGCAACGGAATGAAGTTGCGCTTCACAATATTGTCCGTCGTACGTTTGGCCTTCAGCTGCAACTCGCCGTACGGCTGGTCAGACAACACATGCTGGTATATAAATAGAATACAGAATTATGAGCAGCTGGTCTATAAATAGAATACAGAATTATGAGCAGCTGGTATATAAATAGAATATAGAATTGTGAGCAGCTGGTCTATAAATAGAATACAGAATTATAAGCATCTTCGGGTTTCTATTATTCAAACAGGTTATTGCGTTTATTAGTACTAAACGCTTAAAGACATTCAGCTGCCACCAGGGTCACATAACTGCCAGAGAAGTAACTGGCTGCGCTCAGTTGAGATTTAAAATAGTGATATTACAAGCAAGTTCATGAATAGCAAAACAATCATCTTCATGCAACACTACGAGGATACCGACATACATACACATGCAAACATAAACATGTTCATACATATATATATATATACATATACAGATGCATACAATCATGTACACATATCTCAATCCACGCTTATGTCTGTTGCAAATACACTCATGCTCGTATAACAAAGTACACACAGCGTTGTCTGCGCATGACAGAGCGTGCGCTTACCTGGTTGGGTGTTCCCATATCCAGTCCCCACAAGGGCACGTAGTCAATGGCATTCACAAAACGCTCGGCTTGGTATCTGGAGAAGCAGGTAGAAGAACAGTATGGTGTAAGGATAAGTGAGAAGAATGTGGTGTACAGTAAGAACAGTATGGTGGAAGGATAAGTGGCGAGACAGCTTGCGGAGTGGTGTATCAGAAAGGCCTGATAAATGACCCTGAAAACATGCAGAATACCACTAACTAGAACGCCGCCTGGAATATTTCTCATCATCTGTTCAGCGCACAATGTATAGGTCAGATGGTCTATTTATAGCACAGTATATAGCTCAGATGATCTATTTATAGCACAATGCATAGCTCGCATGTCCTATACATAGCACAACATACCCCTTCTGCACCATCTCTGAATCGGTTCCGATTTCCGCAATGGCCGTCCAGCGCACGCGGTTGAGATTGTCAATCAGATCACGACGACAACTGCCCACACCACCCCCACCCGTAGGCCATGTGCCAGAGTCAAGCGAAAGTACCTACACACCAGGAAAGGATAAGAGGTATATGAGAAATTACCTACAACACAAGGAAAGGATATGAGTATGTGAGAAATTACCTACAACACAAGGAAAGGATAAGGGGTATGTGAGAAACTACCTAAAACACAAGGAAAGGACAAGGGGTATGTGAAACTACCTACAACATAAGAAAGGATAAGGGGTATGTGAGAAACTACCTACAACACAAGGAAAGGACAAGGGGTATGTGAAACTACCTACAATACAAGGAAAGGATAAGGGGTATGTGAGAAACTACCTACAACACAAGGAAATGATAAGGGGTATATGAGAAATTACCTACAACACAAGGAAAGGACAAGGGGTATGTGAAACTACCTACAACATAAAGAAAGGATAAGGGTTATGTGAGAAACTACCTACAACACAAGGAAAGGACAAGGGGTATGTGAGAAACTACCTACAACACAAGGAAAGGATAAAGGGTCTGCGAGATATCTATATATACACACAACGAGGACACATGAAACTGCTGATGTCAAAGCATGCAACATGTGGCCACCAATAGACACCACAGCACCCCGTCACGTGCAGTCACGCATGCACAGCAGTGCATAGAGCTAAACACACACATGTGCATGGAAGTAACACGCATGTGCAAACACACGCACGCAGCATATATGCCTTACACACACACACACACACACACATGTATATATATATATATATATATATATACAACCACAAGCATATACGCACACATATATATCTTTCTATCTGCAAGCACACACCTGCAGATTCTCCCGGTTCATGTCTGTGCTCACATCCAGCGACGTGATCTCGGACGAGTCACCGCCACAGCCGAGGCCCTGTAGATCACTTATGCGCAGTTGCAAGTGTGTGCGTGTGTTGGGGGTGTCTCGTACTACCAGGTTAGAGATAGCAACCAGGTGGTGGTCTATCTGGTCACGCGCACCGGCCTTGTCGCCACGGTCACGGAATTTCCAGTAGCTGTGTGGGTGGGGTATGGGAGAGGTAGGTATGAGTGTCTGTAGCTATGTGGGTGGGGTATGGGAGAGGTAGGTATGAGTGTCTGTAACTATGTGGGTGGGGTATGGGAGAGGTAGGTATGAGTGTCTGTAGCTATGTGGGTGGGGTATGGGAGAGGTAGGTATGAGTGTCTGTAGCTATGTGGGTGGGGTATGGGAGAGGTAGGTATGAGTGTCTGTAGCTGTGTGGGTGGGGTATGGGAGAGGTAGGTATGAGTGTCTGTAGCTGTGTGGGTGGGGTATGGGAGAGGTAGGTATGAGTGTCTGTAGCTGTGTGGGTGGGGCATGGGAGAGGTAGGTATGAGTGTAAGTATATGTGTGAAAGGAATCATAGGAGCATATGTTTTGCGAGAAAAAAAAAGAAGGGAGTATGCATCACGACACAAGCCTCTGAATAACATTTAAAGTACAATTACAGGTTACACCTTGTTGTGCGTGTCGGCTGTTATAACGGTCTATGTGCAGAATTTGATTCGGAGAGTACCAGGCACAGGTGCTCGGAGAGCCGTGGGGGTAAGTGTAGGTGACTCAGGTGTAGGGGAAGCTCACAGGGAGGGATGGGCACAGGTGAGCGTATGTTTTATTTGCAAATTAACACACGCCTTGGTCGATCTTTGCGGCCAGGCTTGGCCAAGTAATACTCTGACAATTTACATTCACATACAAATACACACACCCACATACGTACACTTAAACATAAACACATACGCATACGTGTACACATACACATACACATACACAAACGCATACGTGTACACATACGCATACGTGTACACATACACATACGTGTACACATACACATACCGCTTGAGGATAGGTTCTTCTCGCAGGAAGACTTCGTCAATGTCCATAGCGAAGGCTCCCTCAATGAACCCTGAGCGCCACAGTGTCCACAGTTCCATTCGCTTGCGCTGTGTTGTAGCAGCACGGGAGTAGAACTCAGTCCTAATGAAGGAGAGATGGAGGGAGTGAAAGGGGTAAATAAGTTAGAGATGATGGCACACAGACATGCATAAACGCCCACACACACATATATATATATATAAGTATATGTATAAGTATAATTATAAGTATAGTTACAACTATAGTACAAGTATAAGTAAAAGCATAAGTACAAGTATATATGTATCTAGATCTAAATGACACCGCTATTCGAATGAGCTGATCCGTGAACATGCCCACACACATGCACACATGCCCATACACACATCTACATACCCATACTCACATACACACGTCTACATGCCCATACTCACGTACACACATCTACATGCCTATACACACATCCACACATCTACATGCCTATACACACACACTCCTATCCATACCACTGCTGCCCGAAGTAGTTGCCGCGTCGCTTCTCCCTGAGGCCGTGGGTGAGTAGCATGTCGTAGTGGTAGATGCCGCGTGGCGGTAGTGCATTGATCAGTTGGTATGGATCGTTCTTGATCACCAACGGAGTCTCTACTTTGACCTTCCGATGTGCGATGTTACCTGTGCGAAGCTGTGTGTGTATGTATGTTTAAGTGTGTGTATGTGTGTGGTAAGTGAATACGGGCGCCTGTACATACGACTGAACTACAGACGGTTCTGGTGCTGTAGAGGAGGTGCACTATTTGCTAGCGCTACAGATTCTACTGCGATATTGTACCCCATACACACGCCATCTACATACTCATATATCTACACGCCTATCACACAACACATGCCATCTACATACTCTTATATCTACGCCTATCACACACCATAATACACCAAACAAGCACAGCACATAAAACAAACACACACAATACACCTGCTTACTATACCATTTTTTTTTGAAGACTCTGATACAAGACAAGCATACCTTCAAACCCTAAAAAACACTAAACCCTGCAATCACATGCATACCTTCATGGTCTGCAGAGTGGGGTGCAGCGGATGGGTGTAGGAGTAATGCGTACGGCACTTGATGTTGTGAGGGTCTACGTAGTCCACATAAGAGATGTGCGGCTGATCCTCGCCGCTCACCTGATGGTGGAATAAACGACATGAGTCGGAATATGAGACATGTGTGGTAAATTGAAGGTGTAGGTAGCGTAGGTGCTGAGTTGACGACAGAGGCGAATGCGGACAAAGGGTGTGTGTATCGAAGTAGTTGAGTTCCCGCATATATATATATTAAATACAGCTATGTATTAAATACGAAACTCAGGGCAAATACAAACACACACCTGGACATGCGCGCCAACATGCAACGGCAACACACATACACCCCCAAACATACGCAACCAACACCACACACAACCACAACCCGTACACTCTCGCACACACCCACCTTTCCAGCATACTGCACCAGCATAGACCACTTCTCCGTAACAGACACATAGAAGGCCCTGGTGATAGGGGCACCCGCACCATTATCCTCGTAGAAGAAGCGCGCCTCAAACTCATTCACCAGCGATCCCTTGCCCACACCCACTTGCGTGCGATACAACGTGCCAGCAGATACATTGCCCGACTGTAGGTACAAAGTGGGGGGTGGTAGAGAGAGGGTAAGGGGTTGGTAGGTGTAATAGGTGGTAATGGCGATACATCTGGTAGAGACCTGAGTAAGGTGGTACTATATATAGAGATGTACTCCCATTCGTACTATATATACTGATATAATCTCCAACGTACTATATATAGAGATAAAAAAGGAAAGCCGAGTTGAGGTTAGTTTGCATATGTAAGTTTGTCATACACGCATACAAATCATACGCATTAGCCTAAGTGTAACACAAACACACACACACGCATACGAATCAAATCACAAGCATTAGCCTTAGCATAAGGGTCGTGCACACACACACACATTCACACACGCACAAAATACACATACTCACTCACACACACACACCTTGGGATCATAAGCCAATGCCATGTAGCGTAGCTCATCGGTCGCGTCTTCAATGGCCGCCAGATTGCCCAAGAAGAAGAACGCCGCCGTGGGATAGTACGGCACATGGGGTTCGTAGTGGTAGAACACCGTCAGCCCCTGTCTCTGCGGACCCTCCTGGGTGGCCAGAGTAGAATGGGAGGAATATAAGCTGTAAGAAACTTATATAAAAATCAACATACATACATACATGCATGCATACATACCCACCCCCCCCCATATATATATATATATATATATATATGTCTTGTCCTATAGGGTATAAAAACATTAACTACAACCTTTGCAGCATCCGTACGCATACAGAAACCCCACACAGCCAACCTTTCCCGCCCAACTGGTATAGTATACAATATCATGCACCACAACCCTATCAACCGTTGACTGAGACACTCACCCCTGCTAAGAACTGCTTCAACAGACGTGGTCGCTTGGCTCCCCGTTGGTACGTGCTGACAATCGATGGTGTTGCCTTGGGAACGACCGTGTGCAGACCCTGGAAATGGTGAATCAGCAGAGGCTGATCTACCAACGGCACGGACAAGCCAGCCGCGTCTCTGTGGATTGGGGAGGAGGGAAGAAAGGTCAAGTGGTGCAAAACCCTGTAGCAGGGAGAAGTGAAGTGAAGTCAATTGGCGCAAAACCCTAAAACCCTGTGGCAGGGACAAGTGAAGGCAAATGAAATGCGTGTAAGTTGAGATTGTCACTTGGTGTAGGTATGAGAGCGCTGGGTTTGGTATTGTGGATGCGGATGGAGAGCAGTGCGGGTGCCAAGGCGTTGAGGTCATGAGAGGAGGTTATGTATGGACGACTACACACGTGTGAATGGATACACCTCCAATGTATTCTGGAGGATTAATCGAAGGATGCTCGATACGCGATACAGATAGGACGAAGATATACGTATGTATGTTCAACACAGTACACACATGCACATACAAGCGCCAAAGTACCGACCTACATACATACATACATACATATATATATATAATAATGAGCACACACGCACACACACACATACACACACACACACATATATAGATACAGATATAGATATATATATATACATATATACATACATACATACATACATACATACATATACATACTTATATAAACAAATAAACATGTCTCAGTGGACATACTTGACAGCCCCAGCATTCGGCGGCTGCACAAAGGCCGTGAGGGGCACCTCTGCGTCGTAGTACTTGATGTAGCAGGGGTCCTTGGGTTTGCTGCTGAGTAGGTTCTGTAGGTTGAAGATCTCACGGTTCAACCCACGACGAGTGCGTGACAGGAAGTGTTGCACGTGTTTTGATCTGAGGGGACGGGGGAGTTTATAGTAAGGACAGGGACAGGGACGGGGTGGTAGTACTGGGGTTCGTATATAGTATGCACCTTTTAAAGTTTGATCTGTGTGAGACGGGGCAGTGTATAGTAAGGACAAAAACAGAGACAGGGTGATTGTATAGGGGTTAGCACATAGACATGCACGTTTTAACGTTTGATCTGTGTGAGACCGGGGAGTGTATAGTAAGGACAAGGACAGAGACAGGGTGGTTGTACAGGGGTTAGTACATAGGCATTCACGTTTTAACGGAATAGGTACAGGTGTATGGTATGTGTCCAGGGGTGGTTGTATGGACCTAGCACAAATACCTCACACTACCCTTGACTATGACTATATACTCACATCCCTATATACACTATGTGGTACGAGGCACTATGGCTATTACTATGACTATACACACACATCCCATATATACATATATACATATATACATATCTATCATATATACATATCTATCATATATACATATCTACCATATATACATAACATATATGCATACCTAATGACTTGAGGCTTGCTATCCGTCATTGCATCACCCTACACACATCAACACATACGCACACACACCTGAGTAAGAAGGTGAGCTCCATCCTCAGCAGAATGTGACGGGCTGTAGCATGGAGTGTAGGTAGAAGCAGATGGGCCAACCATGCAGGCAAGCACTCACCAAACCACATCTCACGCCCAATGCGAGGGTCCGCAGTAAAGGCCATAAACGTCAACCTGTGCAGGAGAGGTGGTATGAGAAGGTGCGGTGGGAGACTATGTGTTGTTGTGTTGGTAATAGGAAAGGAAGGTGATATAACTATATAACTAAACAATTAAACAACTAAACACATATATATATTTATATATATAATATAATATAATATAATATATAGATATACACAGCCGCTCTACCTACCTGAAAAAGTTATTGAGGCGGTACATAAACCACTGCGAATAGGCCAGAGACACATCATCGGAGAAGGTATCCTCCAGCACATCGTGCGGTGAGAAGAAGTCCTGAGGCGTCAACTGGTCCAACATTATGTCCACCACTTCATTCACCCGCAGCGACAGCTCATACCCCAGACACGACCGAGCTACACTCGACTCAATCTGTGTGGCATGGGCATGGGTTAGTGGGTGGGGTATCTTACTAACTAACTCACTAACTAACTAACTATTTATATTATATTATATATATATATGTATATATAGCCTTATATACATATAGATATAGATACACATATATCAAAGACATTCACCTAAAAGCATTTGTAAACAACCCACACCTGACTCTCCACCGTCTCGAGCTCCTCGCCTGGGGTGCCCCCTACCATGGACCGGTACATGACCATGTCACTGGCTGATATGTTGCTGGTGGAGGGCAGTTGCCGCATATCAATTGTCTGTGTGTTGATGACATTGTGCACCAGATCATAGAACTGCAGACAGTAGTCCACAATGAAGATGCGAATGCTCTCTGGCACCTGTGAAGATGGGCGCAAGAGATGGAATGGGTATATAAATATATGAATATATATATATATGCTTGGGTGGGTGGTATGTGAGTGTATGTGTGAGTGAGTGAGAAAAGAACATCGGTCAAGTGTACTGAACGATAGGGTTTAAAGTTTTGGCTATGTCACCCATACATGTTGTACGACCCGGATACAGATCAGCCCAATTGCAAATACTAAATAACAAGTACGCATGCCAACCAAATTCAAATAAACATACACACACGTGCGCGTATTTGTCGAGAGAAACACCTAGTGGTCCCCTGAGATGTCACCGACACCACCCTTGTCCAGAACGCAATAAAACGGACACCTTTGTCCAGAACACAATAATACGGAGACCTCTGTCCAGATCGCAATAAAATGGACAACGTTGTCCAGATTGCAATAAAATGGACAACGTTGTCCCAGGTTGCAATAAAATGAACAGTTTATGTATTCATGTCATACGCGTATCCCATCTCAGACAATCAATCATCACGTGGCTTACCACCACCACAGTGTCCTGAGAGGAGATTCACATAGGCGGCACACTCACACGCATCCCCGCAGCACATACCCATAAATACACACACGCACACACACTCACACACACACATATATATATAAATAAACATCTCTGCATACACACATATATATAAATAAATAAACATCTCTGCATACACACATATATATATATAAATAAACATCTCTGCATACACACACACAGTTCTGCACACCACTCGCCCTACCTTCTGCCATTCCGTCGCCACATCCACGAGCAGCAGCGCCTCCTTGAACACATTGGCGCCAAAGCTCGCCTTCACATCCACCAGAGCGTTGCCGTTCATTGTTGCGATGTGATACGACACACGCTGAGGTAGCCGCACGCGGTCGTCCAGCAGTATCTCCGACACTGTGGCATGGTTGTGTGACATGCCAAACGATTCCATGTACTCGTGGACGATGGCTTCGGCTACTATCTGTACCATGATATCGGCCGCTCCGCCTGGGTGGGGTGGGGAGAGGGGTTGGCGTGTGTGTAGTGTGCGTGAGAGTGTGCGTACGTTAACATGACTCAGTGTATAGAGGTTCCCCAGGTGTTTGATAGGTGTGTGCGTGTTTATTCTGCGTATTTAAACGGATATGCGAGTGTGTGCATGTATGCATGTGAATGTACGTGTATCGACATTCTCGCACCCCACTCACCTGAAGGAGTGGCTATGAACACTCTGAGCCTATCCTTAGCCATGTCATACTCACTCAGGGCTGAGTACCCCTGTGCGTTTAGGGGGTCCTTATCTACCCACAGACTGGTGTGTAGCACCATGTATGCCTTGATTTTGCCCCGTTCCAGCGCATCGGCGATAGTACTGAGTGACCTGGCGCCATTGGGATAGGCGGATTTGACTACGGAGGGCAACGAGTCATAATGGGCGGCGGTGTTGCGGATCATCTCGACCGCCTGTTTGCCGATTGCCTTTTGTGGAAGGAGCAAGGGGAGGAGTGCGTGTTAGTAGGAGGTACCGAACTCCGAAGAGATGGGACAGCCGGATGTGAACAAAGTGCGAGGGGTATGTGGACAAAGTACAGAGGCAAAAGGTGCATGGGATATACGATGGCCTACTTACATACACAACTTTACATATAAGAACACGCAAACACACACAAACCAGGCATAGCTACTTTACATATAAGAACACACAGACACACACAGTAAACAGCAGGTCCAGTCTCTGCATGTACACACAGGCACAAATTAACCCACAGATAAGCAGTCATTCTCACCTGGTCTGGCCTGATCTGCAGGCGTGAGGACCGGTCCTTAAGCAGAGGTTTGAGGACACGATCTCGGACATTCTGCTCACCAGCCACGCCATCCACACCATACCACTCTTGTCCCGAAGACATGAGAGTGGGGGACAGGGCCACACCTCGGTGCACTCGGATCTCTCGCCTGAGTGGTAGGTAAATTCGAGTAGACGACGTTGGCATAAGTGATATATATATATATATATATACATAAGTGATATATATATATATAAAAGTAAATACATCCATAGAAAGATACTGTATATACAGTACCACTGAAGGCTTGCCATGAAGTTATGAGCGTGGGCGATAGTGCTACACCTCAAGGCACACCAATGTCACGGCTATTCCTTTGTTATGACCAAGTGAATGATAAGAACACGAGTCATACAACATAGGTAGGTATGGGCATACTACTATACAGGGTTTAGGGGTTAAAACCCTAAAACCCTAAACCACATATCCACCACCGACACTCATTCAAGCATACACTGCCACATACTTGTACCAATAACACTCACTCAAGTATACACTGCCACATACTTGTAGAGGAACATGACCAGAATGCCAAAGGTCCACGACCCGGCAGTGAGGGCAGACAGACTCCACACAGAGCCCAGGAAGATGGTCAGCACTATACCTACCAACAACCCCACCACAATGCCCGTGAACAGGCACGCGTTGATGGCGCCTTCCTTGGGGGCCAGGAACAGCTTGTGGAAGAGACCCAGCAGCAAGCCTGGGTAGGAGTAGGGGGGGGGGGTTAGGGATTAGGGATTGTAGGGGGTGTATTTCGTATTGAGAGCGTATGGGTATGAGCTGCGTGGGATAGAGACGTCCATAGGAGAGATACGATACAACAGAAAGCCAAAGCATTGGTGCCCCTAAGCGGGGCAAAGACTACCACGAGTTCGATGGGGAGACACAGCACAATAACCATGGTCAGCATCGCATATGCACTACGTGCACATACAAGATTCTAAATTCCACATTTTGGAATTAAGATTTACATACCAGAGTAAGAGAGTACTCCAATGCCGTAGTACTTGTACGCGTCAATGCCCTTGCTGGGCTTGAGCACAATCATGAAAGCCGTGGTGATGCAACAGACGATGGAGATGGCTGTGAAGAAGCGTGCCAGCTCAGCACGATAGAACCGATGCTTCTGCGCCTTACGTGATTCTACCAGCTGTATGTGTATGTGTGTGTGTTGTATTAGTAATCGGTGTGTGCTTGACAAGTAGTTCATAAGTTGTGTGTGTGTGTGTGTGTGTTCGTGTAGAGTTTAGGGGTGTAAGTAGTTTAGGAATTTAGGGATATATATATATATATATATATATATATATGATGTGTGTATACATGTGTAGATGTGTGTTTTGCTTTGTCAATCGGTGTGTGCATTGGCTGTGTATGGATGGGGTGATTGTTTGCGAGTGGTCAGTGTGCGTTGTTGATATAAGATTTTCTTAGGGGTACTTCTGACTATAAACGAGCGTATTCTTAGGAAGTACTTCTGACTATAAACGAGCGTATTCTTAGGAAGTACTTCTGACTATAAACGAGCGTATGTTTGTATGTATGCACACCAGAACAAACTGGAGGTTCGTTGCATCATCATTCACCGTGCAACATTTGGTGCCGTGTTTGTGCCACCATCAGCGCACCTTAGCAACCGCTCAGTTGTCACCAGGATGATGGCTGACACAGAGTCCATTAGTTTGAACAAAACCACTTGATACGCACACAAAGATATATACTAGATTAATTTGTATATGCAGTACATACACAGATATACGAAACAAACACGAATCTATCAGTATACGTAACTAATAGACACACACACACTATAGATCATTATAGTTGCCTAATATAGGTCATTCTATTGCCTAATATAGCTCATTGTAGTTCCCTCCCACAGTTCCTTCTGGTTGACGCATGCACCCCTCTAATTCATACACTGTGGTGTGAGGTGTGAGGTGTACCTGTTCCGCTTTCTCTGCGCCCAATCGCACACTCAGCCACGAGCGCTCGGCGATGGAAATGGAACTCAGATTCAGCTCAAAGGTACCCGCCGACAACAGCATGTACACAGTGGCCCATCCAATGCCGTACGAGTACTCGATTCCAATCGCAGAGTCTGTGCAGTGGTCAATTAAGGAGGAATGGAGTGCACAGCGAGACACGCGCGTGAGTTGCCTGCAGGGTCAACGGCAGCCGCTGAAAAAGGCTATTTCTATGGTGTGTGTGCATGTACATAGTAAAACACCCGCAACCGTACGAGCACTCACTATTTACGATCGAGTGTGTGTAGTGGTCATAACTGCGGGAGGTGGAAGAGCAAGTGAGAAAGGAATCGATTGATTCGAAAGCCAGCACCCGTGCGTGCATAGTGGACAATAAAACAGGAACGAGGAGAAGGCCGTTTCGAGGCCAAAAATGAGGCTTACCCTCCCATACCTGCAATGAACACAAAGATGCCGTTGCCGGTGAAGATAGAGCACCAGCGATCGATGAAGATCATGAAGAAGTACATCCACCCAAACAGAATAGCCTGGCCCTCGAAGTCATACAGCAGACCCCCACGGTTCAACTTCTCCACAGAAAACTTCTTATGGATCTCACCCAGCGCCTGGGGCAGGAGGAATGGCGACGGGGATAGGGATTTGAATGCAAATACAAACACAAAATAGAAACATGATGTGTTGGAGGCCTGCAGGACATACACAAGCAACATACGCTATGAACACGTTCCCACATGCGTCACTATGAAAACATTTCCATACGCATCTGTATACGTATAGAAACGTAGCGCATCTGTATACGTATAGAAACGTAGCGCAACTGTATACGTATAGAAACATAACGCAACTGTATACGTATAGAAACGTAACGCATCTGTATAAGTATATAAACGTAACGGATACTGCATTCGTTGAATAGCGCACACGCAGCACCACATTGTCTGGAGACAACGAGGGTCTGCGGAAGGAAAGGCGAAACTTCCATTCACGACATTGACATGATATGGGCATGGACACACATTGACATATGCACATATATGGCCACTGACTTTTACTTGTAGGTAAAATCAAATCACCAGCTTACAAACCCTAAACCAGTTGCATAGAGATATGAGCCCAAGTGCACACATACACACCTGCTTGAGAAGGACATCCCATTGGAAGGATGCGTACAATGGCTTGTCCTGACCAGTGCGCATGAGATACCAATTCATCAAAATCTTCTCCGATTTGGTCTGCCCACATCTCTCCTCGACGATCTGGTAGTGGAAAAATAACCAGGAATGGCGACTATGTATTAAATACGTTGTATGGAGACTGAGAAAGGGCTAGTGAATGAGTGCACGAATTGAAACTTGACATATTAAACAGAGAAATACACAAAACATGCAGCCACGCACCAACCCACTACGCGGATAGGGCGAAAACTACCCATGCACAGATAATTAAATACAGATGTAATTTTAATCTCAATAAATATTTGCATATGAAATAATATGAAATAATATAAAAGAATATGACAGAATATATGAAGAACTTGAAAGCAAATGACTATGACTATGGCCATACCATAAACAGTTGAGTGTCCCACACGTACACCGTCCCTACCTTCATAGGGCTGCCTTCCTTGTATGAGCGTGAGGGCAGGAACCACTGTTTCTTCTCCTTGTCCAACCGATCGTATACCGCCTGCATAAAGAACGTACGCGCACGCTTCTCAAAACGTTTAACACGTTTGCCGTGGTCCGTGATAGACTCCTCGGGACGGCGCACGGGCCGTTTGACTTTAGTGCTGTAGGCTTCTTCAATGCTGGACACCTGAGGAGTGAGTGGGTGGGTGGGTGAGTGAGTGTCTGTGTGCAGGAGAACATATTGCGTGGGTGGGTGAGTGAGTGGGTGAGCAGGAGTTCAGAGGAATTGGGCGTTGAGTGGGATGACACAGTTCTAGAGTTTAGGGGGTTTGCTAAACCCTAAAACCCAATGTATATGTAATTAAACACAGGATTAAAAACATGCGTGATGATATGTTCGTCGTGATTTTGGCGCTGTACAGTGCAATACTAAGTATCTGTGTGCATGTGTGTGTTGGTGTTAAGGTACAACAGAGTGCATGGATGTTCCAAAAATATTGTGAGTGTGTGTAGGTATCACATTCTTATATATATATATATATTCATCGTGATTTTCGTGCTGTAGGCTATCTCGATAATCGATATACTATGAAATGTATACACCTAACGCCAACACCTTTGCAATTAAAATGCATTATTATATATATGCTACACATACATACATACATAATATATATAACTTAATACTGGACGCACAGTGTACACTAGAATGCATATAACCCTCTTCTTCCTCGTACCTTTGTGATTTGGATTGAGTTGGGCCATTGCAGCCAGTCCTCGGCATTGCTTCTGAACGAATACATCAGCCAGGTAGTGGAGATCACCATGAAGCCGTAGTAGATGAAGATCACATCGAAGGGGAATCTGTAATGAAATGCTTTGTCGGCAACCACGACGATCTGGTAGTGGACAAATAAAGAGCAGCAGTAAGCAACTTTGAGCATGCACCAGTGGTAGATATAGCCTACCTGCACCGATACACTTGGTCAGCAACCACGACAATGTAGTAGTGGACAAATAAAGAGGAGCAATAAACAAGTTTGATCATGCACCAGTGGTAGATATAAACTACCTGCACCTATATCCTTGGTCAGCAACCACGACCATGTAGTAGTGGACAAATAAAGAGGAGTGTCGATCGATTACATACAATGCACGGCACAGTTAGCAGCAGCAGGGCAATGAAGACTGCGCGGGGGCCCTTTCCCTTCAGCACAAAGTCTGTGCCCGTCTGCATTATAAAGAGAGCTGGGCAGAGGAAAGGAGACACAGACACAGGTCAGCAGGGGTTCATTGGGTTGATATGTTGTGCATAACATGCATGTGTGTCTATGTATATGTTCACGTGTGTGTGGTTTGAGTATACACACACACACACGCACACACGCACACGGGTGTGTGTTTGGACATGCAGTTGTTACCACGCACCTACTGAAAGGCGGTTGTGCGTGTCTAAGCCCTAAAACCAGAAACCCTAAAATACAGTATCCACCGCATCACGTGCGTGCGCGTAATAGTCTCTATCGCAGATATGCTTTAGAAAACCCTAAACCCTAAGTACGTGTGTAGCATATGTGGGGTGTCCTGAGTGGGCTGTGCTGTGTCTGATACTCTGTCGCTCTACAAACGGACCACAAGTACATATATCCTGTTGATGCACGTACGGATTGATATACGTTTCATTGTTTGTGTATAGGGTTCAATAGAAAATTGACCGGACGTAGAGGAATACCCCAGTAGCTGGGAAACGGCATACATTCGCAGGTACACGGGTGTATGAAACTTGCATGCACACATAATGGAAAAACATATATACGAATTGTAACACTTAATGATATGATACATACACGAAAATAACACAGAATAAAATAAAACAAGACACGCACATATGTATATAGAACACATAATAGTATGATATATGTACGAATGACAAAACAAACTGATATGACACATACACAGATTATAAACAGAAAATAAAACAAAACATACACATATATGCATATATCACACATACACATGCACACACATATCGAGACTTACTGGACATGAACATGAAGAACACGGAGAAGGTGAAGACGTAGAAGAAGCACATCAAGCCCCACCATGGCGCCTCAGGAGTGATCACTGCCACAACGACCCCACCCACAACCGACCAGAATAACGCAAACAGCAGCCCTCCAGTAATTCTGAGATTAATACGTAGTTGGATTAGTTTGAATTAGTTTCGAATTAGTGGGGTGTAGCTGACTATTGCCTGACGACACCATCCACAACGAGACAGAATCATGCTCTTAAATATATGTATAATCTCGAGCGGTATACAGGGATCTTCAAGCACACACACACGCACACACACACACACACACACAAACATAGAGTAACCACGCACTCGAACACGCATACATACCCACACAGTACCTGTGTCGTAGACATACCTTCGCATGGAGGACGCCAGCATGAGGGGGATAGAGTACTGACTGAAGTAGTAGCTGCACACACGCGCAATACTGTTGGCTACTCCGCCCATGACAGTGAAGACAATTAGGAACGTCAGGTTGACGACGTTCACTGCATTCTTACTCATCAGCGAGGAACTGCAACATAATATAAAACAGGGCTGGGTATGTCTTAAATTGTAATGGCGTGGGGGAAATGAAATGAAGGACTATCTGTAGTCATCAGCGAGGAACTGCAATATAATATAAAATAGGGCTGGGCTATGT
Source organism: Sphaeroforma arctica JP610 (assembly GCF_001186125.1). NCBI lineage: Eukaryota > Ichthyosporea > Ichthyophonida > Sphaeroforma > Sphaeroforma arctica. The sequence goes on along the minus strand of NW_014040418.1, from coordinate 32,474 downwards.
TTCAAATTGGATTGGCCTGGGGGAAATGAAATAAAGGACTATCCGAAGTCATCAGCAAAGGACTTAAAAAAGATCCAAAACATAGCGATAAGCTCGCCCCCTCTCTCGAGTACGTGTAGGAGGAAGTAGGTAGCTTTCCTTACACTCGAGAGAGCGGACTCCACACTGAACACTAACATGTAGGTAGCTCTCCTTACACTCGAGAGGGCAGACTCCACACTGTACACTAACATGTAGGTAGCTCTCCTTACACTCGAGAGAGAGTGAAGTAGGTAGCTTTTCATACACTCGAGAGAGAGTGAAGTAGGTAGCTTTTCATACACTCGAGAGAGCAGACTCCACACTGTACACTAACATGTAGGTAGCTCTCCTTACACTCGAGAGAGCAGACTCCACACTGTACACTAACATGTAGGTAGCTCTCCTTACACTCGAGAGAGCAGACTCCACACTGTACACTAACATGTAGGTAGCTCTCCTTACACTCGAGAGAGCAGACTCCTTACTGTACACACGACATTAGACATAACAGTGTCATGTCTCAATTTATGTTGGATTTTGCGGCATGGTCGATCATATTGTATTGCTTGGAAGCAGCCCATATTAACCGACACCAATCCGAGAGGCTCTTGAATCACAGCGACGCTCGCACCAAAACCCTAACCCCCGAACTCTAAAACCCACAAACCCTAACACTCAAGCAATGCATACAACCATACAACAACAACTCAGACATACACTCCCAACAACAACTCAGACGCACACGCTCAGAGACTCCAACCCCCACACGCACCTGAAGATACCCGACTGCACAAACAGAATCAGCAACACATCCAGCATGGCCGGCACTGTGAAGAACATGCCACTGGACAGGCGTTTGAAGAAGGCGACGCTCTCCTCCGAGTCTTCATCCGATTCCACTTGCGTGCTTTCCTTAAGGCCCACGATCTCCTCTCGCACTATTTGACCACGCAGATAATCGTGCAGGATGCGTCCCAGCTGTGTATGTGTGTGTATGAAGGTATGAGTGTATATGTATGCATGTGTGGATATGTGTGCGTATGTGTATGTGGACATGCGTGCAAGACGGTGTGTATGTACATGCGTGTATGTGTACGTGCTCAGGAATACGGAAATACAAATGTATAATATGCACCATAATACGTACGCAGCTGCATGCCTCCATCAACAGATCCTGCATTTATCGATGTATACATAGCATCTATCGTTGTGTTTAAATACATACATCAACTTACGCCACTCACTGCATTTAGTTCACAACACCGACAAAAACCAAAGGGGTTTCCGCACGTACGCGCTTCGCCATCGACACCACTTCCGTGGACATCCACACCAAACACACGACGAGCACAGATACCACACCTATGCATAGGCCATCTATAAATAGAACATGTCCATAAATAGAGCCAACATACCTGATTACTACTAAGGCCAAAGAGAAAGGCAATCTTGTCACGTGACACCTGCATCTCTATGTTGACTGTGATCTGATCGGGATCAGGCAGTGGCAACGGATTGACCTGCTGTACCTTCAGACACAGCTCACGCAGCACCACGCGACGGAACGCTGTGTGGATGATCCTGTGTGTGATAAGGAAGGGCAAATGGGGATGTAAATATACAAATATATAGACATCTACATGTATATGTACATATACACATACATACATACCTATATACATACAGACACCTATATTCGTAAAACATGTGGTAAGGAAGGGCAAATGGGGATGTAAATATACAAATATATAGACATCTACATGTATATGTGCATATACATACATACATACATACATACATACATACATACACACATATTCGTAAAACAACATCTACACGTACATAAACTGTAGCATAGGCCATGCACCTACCGGTAGAAGTAGCGTATCTTAGTGACTGCTTTGGCCTCCTTCTCTGAGCTGCCTGTGTTTTTCTTCACATATTCATCCAAAGCAGTGCACAGCTCAACAAACGACTGCCGTGCGTCTGCGTTGACTGTGGCAGACGACACCATGTTACACATCTCACGCAACACATCCGACTTAGGCTCATGCAGCAAAGCCTGTAGGGGTGAGGGGTGAAGAGTCGCGGATGCTGAGTGAGGGTGTGTGTGTGTGTGTGAGAGTGGGAACATGTGTGTGAGAGTGGGAACATGTGTGTGAAAGTAAGGAGGTTCGGGTTCTATAGTTGAGAATGAATGTACAGTATCCAGGTATGTATATATGTGTGTGTGTGGGGGGGGCGGGGAAATGCCAATAATACACATATATCAATGGTTTTGAGACTATGGCTGGTGGCACCAACTTCGTCGATTAAGTGCACACGTGACACCACAGCCATGTGCATCCACGGCTGAGACAATATATGCGAATATATATATATATACATAAATATACATATACATATCCGCATACACTTGCATACGTAAACACACACACACCTTGACTTCCGCAATACTTCGGCTGGTGGCACTGACCTCGTCGATCAAGCGCACACGTGACACCACCGCAATGTACTCGCACAACTGAAACAGCACTTCGCGTTGGGCGTCTGACAGCTCACGCCGTTCACGGATGCGTCGTTGGGTTACGTTTGTGTTGAGTGTTAGTTCAATCAACTCTTCTCGGGGTGCCTAGGGTTTTAGGGGTTTGGGGGGTTTAAGTAAGGTAAAGCAATGCAATACATACACATGTCAGCCCGCCGTCTCGGTGTGGGTGAGTGTGTTGTGTAAGTGTACAGGTATACGAGTGAGTGTGTTTGTGTCGGTGTTTCTGGATAGCTGGCAAAGAAAAGGGTGTCCGATTTATGGACATGGATGTAGCGCACGCGGTCAACCGGCGGCTGCACACATGTATCAGTACATTTGGTAGATAGTCACGTGGACACAGATATACTACGTACTATATGAACGTTATATTAACTACATGTGCGTTATTTTATCTGTATCTTAGCGTTATATTCAGTACACTTGGTAGATAGTCACGTGGACACAGATATACCACGTACTACATGTACGTTATATTATCTGTATCTTAACGTTATGTTCAGTACACTTGGTAGATAGTCACGTGGACACAAATATACTACCTACTACATGTACGTTATATTATCCGTATCCTCAGATGAATATATCATCTGCATGAATAGATAGAGATACACACGTGTCTAGCCCGCATGCACGCGAAGACTCGACCCAACAAGCACGCATATACATTCAGACCATATACTTTCCAAAAACGTTCCATATACGTTGCATGTAGTTCAATATACGTCCAATATACGATCCAAATATGTTCAATATACGATCCATATACTTTCTATATACGTTCAATATACGATCCATATATGTTCAAGATACGTTCTATATATGTTCAAGATACGTTCCATATACAACATATCTGTATCCCTATCCCTATCCCCATCCTTACATTCGCCAACTCCCATCCTACGCGGCGTGGCTTGACCGTCAAGTCACCGCCCGTGCGCGGGTTAGCCTGGGCCTCGATGAGATGTTCCATTATCACACACTCGCTCTGGGAAAAGCCCTTGTACTTCATGTAGCAGTGCAGCGTGGCTTCGGCTACACTAGGGTGGTCTGAGGCTACGTAGATGTTGAGTAGACGGTCTGCGTCTTCGTACATTGCCATGAATCGGCTGGCCCGTTCCCACTGGTGAGCGATTTGTTGCTCAATGCTCAGAGAGTCTGTTAGAGAATGGGCACAGGTGTGGGGGAGTGTGAGAGGTGTATGGGATACCGTGCTACGACATGTGAATGTGCACATATGTGTGAAGTGCGAGTGTGTACATATGTGTGGAGTGTGAGTGTTTACATATGTGCGTTAGTGTGAGGGGTTGTATGTGGTGCTACATGTATGTGGATATATGCGTACGAATAAGAGTATTATATAACAAAGCAAACGTATAATAGTCTCGTTGGTGCCCTGGTACATACATGCTACACACACACACACCTATACCTATCTCCCACATACATACTACAACATACGCACCTATACCTCTCTCCTACAAACATGCTACACCCACACATACCTACACTTCTCTCCTACATGTATACTACACACACACACACCTATATCTATCGCCTACACACATACCACCACAAACACATACTTATATTATCCTCCGCATTGTTCTGGTAGAAGAACACCGTCTTATCGGCTGTGAACACCTTAATGACCTTGCGCATGAGGCCAGCCTTAAGCACATGCAGCTCCTGCACTGCTGTTTGGCTGCACATGCGCAGATAACTCTGTGCACTGGGCGTAGGTTCTTCTAGCAGCCCAGCCAGGGTAGAGATTAGCTGCCGGGTGGTGGGTGAGTGGGTTGGGGGTGTGAGTGTGTGCGTATGTATATGCATATATATATATATACGTACATACATATATACATACGTTCATACTTTTATATACAGATACATATCTTCTTTCTACCTAGATGGGTACAGGCTATTCTATTCACCCTTTGGGTGGGTAGTTATTCTGAGATACTCACCTCGTCAAAGGAGGGTTCTGTCGCATCGACGACGTTGTTTTCAAACTGGTCGAATGACTCAGGCACTACCTCCAGCTTAATAACATCCGCAATGTTCTTGAGATGGCCTTCTCCTTGCAGGAAACTCAGCGACGCCAGGATACGGTCCTCGTGTTTGAAGTCATGCGCCCATTCTGTGGTGTGTGTGTGTGTGCACGGAGACAGGTAGGGTGGGGTGAGTGAGTGAGTGAGGGGGATGTATGGATGGCACTTGATACGTGAAACCACACGGAGGAAGGATGGTTCATGAGTATACTTGGCAGCACACGTGTCTGTGATAGTCGAATGCACCTCGACGCTAGTCATATGAAGACACATACACTCACACCAGGTATAACCACTTGACGTAGGTGAATACATGTACACACGTGCTACTGCGCACTCGGTTGAAGACGAGAGGCACCGACGACCTACTGTGCAACGGAAACAGGTCCCGTCTCAGTTTAGAAGCACTCCCGTACGCGTACAGATGCGCACGCATACACCCCTCAGACACTTCATATACAACAATACTATTACTGTCACAAGTACTATATCCGATACCAATAGCTCCGTATAAGCTCACCCGTATGTACAGACATACAGACATATAGTCTACATACACATCGATGCACCCACACAACACATACCACCGACAGGACGTTGACCTCGGCACTCATTGCTTGGCCAGTCTCGAAAGTCCGGATCTACAGGTGCAAGTGCAAGCTGAAAGGACCGACTGTCCACTTTGCGCATGTCGTTATCCAGCCTCCACACATCCGGGTCAATGAACTTGATCTCGGGGCAGTAGTCCTCAATCACATCGTCCATGCCCAACTGCATAGTGGCCAAATAAAGAGGAGTTCAAAACGAATGCGAAGGTGAAGGCGAATGCAGGTGAGTGGGGTGTGTAGTTGACCTCGATATGATATGCATATAAGAAGATTAGTAGCCAAACGAATATACATATGCATATTAGAAGATTCGTAACCAAATACACACACATACGCACACAGGTCTGCTTAGGCATCGCAGACGTGAAAGTGAAAGTCATGCTACTGCACCAGCGTGTGATAGTGGTTACGTCGCGAGCAAAGCACAGGAACTTACCCGTACACATACACAGACATACACTTATGCAGACATCCGTTTGTATATGATACATACATGAGCAATCACCCATACACATACACAGACATCCGAATGTATATGATACTTACATGAGCATAAACACCCATTCACATACACAGACATACATGAGCATAAACACCCAAACACATACACAGACATCCGAATGTATATGATACATACATGAGCATAAACACCCATACACATACACAGACATACATGTGCATAAACACTCAAACATATACAGTATATGATACATACATGGGCATAAACACCCATACACAGACATCCGAATGTATATGATACATACATGAGCATAAACACCCATACACATACGCAGACATACACTTATGCAGACATCCGGATGTATATGATACATACATGAGCATAAACAGCCATACACATACACAGCCATACACATACATCCGAATGTATATGATACATACATGAGCATAAACACCCATACACATACACAGCCATACACATACATCCGAATGTATATGATACATACATGAGCATAAACACCCATACACAAACACAGACATACACAGACATCCGGATGTATATGATACATACATGAGCATAAACACCCATACACATACGCAGACATACACTTATGCAGACATCCGGATGTATGTGATACATACATGAGCATAAACACCCATACACACACACAGACATACACTGACATACATGAGCATAAACACCCAAACACACACACAGACATACACAGACATCCGAATGTATATGATACATACATGAGCATAAACACCCATACACAGACACAGACATACACAGACATCCGGATGTATATGATACATACATGATCATAAGCACCCATACGTATACACAGACATACACAGGCTTCCGGATGTATATGATACATACATGAGCTTAAACACCCATATACATACACAGACATCCGGATGTATATGATACATACATGAGCATAAACACCCATACATATATACAGACATACACAGACATCCGGATGTATATGATACATACATGAGCATAAGGGTTATGATACATACATGAGCATAAACACCCATATACATACACAGACATACACAGGCATCCGGATGTATGTGATACATACATGAGCATAAACACCCATATACACAAACAGACATCCGGATGTATATGATACATACATGAGCATAAACACCCATACACATACACAGACATCCGGATGTATATGATACATACATGAGCATCATGTGTAGACCAAACCACACAGACATGTGCATACGAACATACCTCTTGGAGAAAGGTATCCCAGTCCTGTGACGGCACGCTATCCTGTAGCACCAGAGAGTGTTGTTTAGTCACAGCCGCCACTGCCTTACAGCAACTGACCACAGCCGAGATGTCGATCAATCCTGAACGTGGGGGTTCAATGTGCCAGGTACGCGGAGGTTAAATGAGAGCCAATGATATATCGACAAATACGCAGAAATTAAACGAGAGCCAACGGGACATCGGAAAATAAGCAGAGGTTAGATGAGAGCCATTCAATATGTATAATATATATAATTCATAAACTGCTACTGACGGGGCACGAAAGCATACACAAAAGACTGATGAAGATATGGTGTCAATAAAAACTAGTGCATGTGATTAATCGATTGCCTGATGAGCGGGTGTTCTATTTATAGCACATCGGTCGAGGGATACCTACCAAGGAGACCTCCGGGCATCAGATCCAGAGCCAACGGACGCACTTGATTGGTGTTCTGCATGGTGACGTCAGTTGTCATCCATCCCACAAACCCAAGCCCTGAACAATGTTAGGGTTGTATTTATGCGAGGAGTCAGGTGGGAGTAGTATATAAATATAACGGAGTAACAATGGTGTGTACTGTGCCACTAGCACCATATCAATGTACCTCGGAAACAACGTCACCAAAAGAAGCGCTACCTAATAAGGTTACTAGCCTACAAATTTTAATCACCCCTTCTACATATGTCAATTACCCCTTATCCTTATACACATATTAACCACCCCTTATACACATGTTAATCATCCCTCATATCACCCCTTATCCTTATACATATATTAACCACCTCTTATACACATGTTAATCCCCCCTCATATCACCCCTTATAAATATGTTAATCACCCCTTATATCACCCCATATACATGTGTTAATCACCCCTCATATCACCCCTTATACATATGTTAATCACCCCTTATCCTTATACATATATTAACCACCCCTTATAAACATGTTAATCACCCCTCATATCACCCCTTTTACACATTTCAACACTTGTCCTACAGTCTGTCCATACATCCCCCCACATACCCTCCGTAAACGACACAAAGTTCGCCACCAACTCCGCAGGCGGCGGCACTCTCACAGCCTCACACGCGAGCGTAAAGAAGTCTGTGCGGATGGCGATCTCTGTGTTGAGCTTGGCTACAAACTGGTTGTAGGTCTCCGTCTCTTTGTCGTACAGACGCACACGTAGCTTGCCACTGGGATCCAGCGTTGGGTTCAGAAGGATAACGCCTGTGGGAGGGTGTGTGGGTGTGTGTTTTAGGGTTTAGGGTTTTGGTTTATGATTTGTATTTAGGGGTATAGTAGACAGATAGTATTTGTATGTGATCAGTGTTGTTGTGTGTGTAAATGTGTGGGGTGCCTATCCCTGAGCATACACACAGTACAGTCTATAAACACCCCGGTCTCCTATCGCGACATAGAATCAACAATCAGCAATCAACATAGACAGACACTGAACTAGACACACAAGCGTGCATGTGAGTGTGTGTTGCTGTAAGGTTAGGGTTGCCTATGCTCTCAGCCCAGAGTCCCCATGTGCCTATCTACCCTCCACCACAGAACAGCACCTACACCCCTCTCTCTCGCTCTCACTCGCGAGAGAGATCTGTAGTAGACTCTCTAGAGCCTGGTTGACTGTGGGGTCTGGTTCATGCAGGCGCGGCCGTGTGTTTTGTGTGTACGTGTGGCTGTGTGTGCGTATGTATGTGTGGCTGTGGCTGTATGTGTACGTGTGGATATGTGTGCGCATGTATGTGTGGCTGTGGCAGTCGTTGTGCAGTTTCGAGGCGTGTGTTTTGTGTGTCATACTACCTACAGTATAGCATGCCCATAACTACGTATCCGACTACACGGTCTTGGAGTACACGTTCTGTAAATAAACATCTATAAATAGATATCCATAAATAGGCATATTCTACCTACCGTTGACGAAGTCTGACACGTGGTCAAACACCAAGCCACCCTCTTCCATGAAGAACAGGTGCTGTGGGAACTGCAGCTTAGCAGACTGGATGAGCTTAGCCACCATCTGCACACCCAGAATGCCTGTGCACGCGTTGATCCCGCCAAAGACAACACCCTGCAGAGACAACGGTGACTAGGTTAGAATTCGTTCAGAACGCGTGTGTTTGTAGGGGAGAGAGAGCCTCCTAATGGCATACAGCTACACGCACACTCGCAGATGAGAAGGCGCCTACAGCTCAGAGATTGAGATGATAGAGGTCCACTAGAGATAGTTCCTTTCTGCAGAGTGAGCATGAACATTATTACACACCACCTACCTGATAGTTGTTCGAGCCCGTTTTACTCAAAAAATCCGACAGCCTCTTCCTGAAGCGCTTCTCGTAGCCTGTCTTCTCCTCCGCAGACAACGAGATCAGATCAACCAGCACAATGAACATGGTATCCACATCATCTGCGGGCGGGAGTGAGTGAGTGAATTAGTGTGACAGTGAGTAAGAAGCAGTGCCAAGGATAAGAAATATATGGCTGAATTATACAGAGGTATGCTCTCACATGAATATATATATATATATATATATATATGTATATACACACATATATATATATATGTATATACACACACACATATATATATATACATACATACATACATACATACATATACATTTATATATTCGCACATGCGTGGCGCGTGCGTGTATGTGCTGTGAAGCACTTAGAGGGTGTGTGTACGCATGTGAGTGATTGTGTGTTCTGGAGTACTGAATGCATCTATGAGCTTACGTGTGTGCATACGCTCCGAGATACGTCAAGCGTTCATGTGCTTACGCGTGAGTATGTCTTGCAGTATACAGTGTTGTGCGTGTGTAGGGGTTTGTGCCTAATCATACCCAGGCGTATGTCTGAATGTATCTGGGTGTGTGTGTGTGCATTAATATACCTGTGTGTATATGTGTATGTGTTTGCTTCAGACCTATTGTGTGCACGTGCTTTAATATACCTGTGTGTATGTGTATGTGTTTGCTTCAGACCTATTGTGTGCATGTGCCTATGTGTGCGAGTGCGCCTGTTACATACTTTCCCTCTCCTTAGGTTTGCTCTGCACGATGTTCGGAAAGGACATCATGTTGTCGTCTTCCACCACAGTAGACCTATCCAGCATCACCAGGTTCCCATCCTGCGAAATAAAGTGTGTATTCGTAATTGAGAATTAGTTTACCTGCAGGACCTTCCTGTGTGTGCGTACACTCAATTAATGGCTTCGCACTAAATCTCGCACTAGAATTAGTTCTAGGCTGTGACTCGGCCCCGTCAGACTACAAACACATACGGCAGTCGTCAGGTGTACAGCATTGCGCAGTGAATGCGATTTAGTCCCAGTTGACAAGTGCCGTGCATGTGTAGGCCTCATGGACAAGCCACTAATATTCGACACTGAACTATTTTCCCACTATAATCGGCCCCACCGGAACAATATCATAGGGATGGTAGTGTGCAACCAACCAACCAACCAACCATCGCGTCACAACACAGAAGAGTCTATTCAGGTCTGTACCTTGTAGCCCACACAAGCGTACCAGCAACTAGACCACTAGATCCCTCTACTTGCATATATATATATATACACCAACTTCATATACATACATACATACATAAACACACACACACACACACACATACATATATATATATATACATATATATTTATATATATATATATACATATATACCTACATCATATATATATATAGATACATACACTCATATATACGTACATACATACATACATACATACATACACAATATATATGTATATATATATATAGACGTAACAAACATAAGTGCAGATACCGTTAACTAAAAGTATACCTGTTTTATCGTATGTAACCGTCTGGCTGTAGGACAACACGACGTAATAATATAACACAGGTGGTCGATTCAAACATTACCCTTACCCACAGACACATGTCACAGGAAACAGTCGGGAAACCGCAACGTACAGGTGTATGACAAATGTCGTACGATCATACGACATTATGTCACACACATAGCGGATCTAATTGGACTCCAACTCAGACACACAGTCGCGGGGCAAGTGCTTAACACGACTTACCGGGAGCATGCCGAGTTCACTCGAGGGTTTCTCATCAGTGGAGGAGCTCTGCAAGAGAACAACCAGACAACACACCAACGGATGGAGATACGTGTGAGTGAGTGAGCAACGCACTCACGCACGCAATGAGATGTGTGAGTTTCACGACGGCATAACAACGCCAGCACGTACAGTCGCCTGTTGCGGTGCCTGTGCACTTGTAGTGTGTGTGTGTATTTGGGTCTGTGTGGGTAGTATTATATGGCGTGTATATGAACGTATAGACAGCTTTATGCTCAAAAACTCGATTGTCCCAAAACCCGAGCCTGGTTAGCTGCTGACCGGAGACAGTGAGTGTATGGTGCGATTGTCCCGAAACCTGGAAGTATTGTCCTCGAGACCACAAAGCCTAAAACCCAGCAGGTTGTAGGCACGGGCCTTACTAGAAGTCTAGGTATATAACTTACAGGGCATACTGGCAATCTACCGACACTGATATAGAGACGTATCTGAAACTCGCATAAACACTAGTATTATATATATATATATATACATTTCTCTTATCTCGCCCTAGTTGAGCTGTCAAGTACGTGCTACAACCCCTGCTCTCTCTCCACATATCCCACCCACAGTTGTTAGACGTACGTACCCTTGATCCACTGATTTTTCCTGGGCCGCGTACAATAACCATGTCCACTTTCTTGTTGAGCTCATCTCTGATCTGCGGGGAGTCCGTGCCGAGATAATACGCGAAGCTGCACCGTGCAACAAATGATGCGATGAGGTGTAGGTGAAAGAAGCACGTGAACTGTGTCTATGCATAATCAAAGTAAGCTGTGGGGTGACACAACCAACAAATGATGCCATGAGGTGTTGATGAAAGAAGCACGTAAACTGTGTCTATGCATAATCAAAGCAAGTTGAGTGGTGACACAAAACAAGCCTGAGGCCTTCGATCAGAGAAGCGATGCATCCTGTGCACACACGAGTGACTGGAGCTGTGTTGTGCTGTAGTACATGCATGGGTGAATGGATGAGAAGTGTTTGGATTGTTTACCACATACAACAGGCCATATACGAGTGGATGTGCAAAGGTTTGTATGTCCGTGCATGCATCAACAGACAACACCGTCTGCGCCACAGAACATACGTACGTGACAGAGTGTATACATGCGTGCATATGCATTTATCACACAAAAGTGACAATTAGAAGGCGAGTAGTGCACGACGAGAGTGTGCGGGTAATAGTACAGGGGCAAAACATATGTATCCTTGTATATATAACTAACATATCCTTGTATATATAACTTACATATTCTTGTATATATAACTTACATATCCTTGTATATATAACTTACATATCCTTGTATATATAACTTATATATCCTTGTATACATAACTTATATATTCTTGTATGTATAACTTACATATCCTTGTATGAACAACTTACATGTCCTTGTATATAAAATTTACATATCCGTGTATATATAACTTTCATATCCTTGTATATAAAACTTACATATCCTTGTATATATAACTTACATATCCTCGTATTTGTGACTTATACATCCTTTGAGCTGTGACTTATACATTCTTGTCCATTTAACATACATATATTCTTGTATATATAACTTATAAAAACATACATATGCTTGAATATATGACTTAATTAGGCCTGTATATATGACTTTTGTAAATATGACTAATATCTATGCATGTCTATATAACTTCCTTTTATATTTATGTATATATGCTTGTATATAACTTATATATATGCTTGTATATAACTTATTTTGATATTAGTCGCAGGCCTTTGTTAATAGTCACTTACCTTTTGATAGTAGGCGGCTTTGGTGGGAGAGGCTTATCGTCTTTGGGATCGACATCCGGTGCGGTGGGTGGCAACAGAGTCTTCTCCGTTGTCTCCCTCGCCTGTGGGCGTATGTGTCAATGCAAGTGTGAGTATGATTGTGAAAAGCATTTTGTGTGTGCGTGCGTGCGTGTGCCTGTGAACATGAAAGCATATGTGTGTGGGCGTATGTTTCAACGCGTGTATGTGTATGAGTGTTCTGTGCGTGTGGGTATATATGTGTGTGTATGCGACTGTGGATGTGGAAGCATGTGCGTACGAGTGTATGTGGCTTGTATGCGTGCGTGTGTACGTTTGTGTGGACGTGTGGGTGAGTGATTGCGCATGTGCTTGTGTGTAGGTGTCGATTGCTTACTAAAAGTGTACATGCGATAGTACAAAATGACACATGTATGTTTATGTGTATGTGCAAGTACATGAATATATATAGTATATGAATATGTGTATGTGCAAGTATATGAATATGTGCATGTGCACGTATAGAGCATATATATGTACCATGTGCATTGTCATAAACACTAAGATTGTCCGTAGACATGCCCACCAGCATGCAAATCTGATACAATAGATGCAGAGGAAACGACTGTAAGTACAACTCTGATCATGTATGCAAGGCCATAGAGAATAGGTTGAATAAAAAAATACACGAGTTTGTCTATGTAATATATATATATATATATATACATATATATATATATTTATATATACACACACACACACATATATATATATATAATATATATATTTATATATATATATATATATATATATATATATATATACTATATACTACTATATATATATTACATATATATATATATATATATTTAAATATGTTTATTAACGTACCACCAAACCTGGACCGATGCTTTTCTCGCCTCGTTTGAATATTAATCTCCGGTTCAGGAGCACGCAGATAATGATAAGTAGTCCACACACTCCCCCCAGGACAAATTTTGCATCAGTTGTGTTCATATTGGCTGTGTCCTGATTACAGCTCCTTCTTTAGATATATAAATAAATAAAAATATCTAAGTCGGACCTAATTTTAAAAGTTTGAGTAAAGGTGTTGATCATATATATACTATTATAAGGTGCTTATATAAAAATAGGCTGTCACGGTTAGTGGCCTTATTGCGCAGAAGTTCGGAAGGGACCACCTTCTGAATTCCGATATAAAATCTATGCGTGGGTAAGTGAGTGACTATGACTATGCATGCGCTCTCATACGCTACCCTCACGCGTGTGCTTTCGTGTGCATGCGTGCATGAATCTAACGTGCTCGACTCGCTTCGAGTAATTCAAGTGCACAGATGCCACACAGCCACAGCCCACAGGTGTATGATTTTAGCACACCAGTTCAAAATATTGATAATAATAGGGGGGTCAGCCGTCTGATCATCTGATGTTTGTTGATATGATGATTTAATTAGAGCTCGCGCCTCTCAACGACGTACAACTGGATGGCTACTAACTTTTGAGGGACAGGCTATGGTTGTGTTTTATTCGCGAGATGTCGAAAAATCCCATACGTAGTCTCGAGTTCCCCGGGAGAAATCGAATAAAACACATTTTTGATCACATGTTTAAAACATTGTTTTTAAATATATGCTACCAAGCAACTTCGTTGTCGTAAATTCCCTAGTAACGAGAAACGAAACAGCGATCACCGGTTTTAGTATAAAAAAGATTCCTTTTTGGGAATAAAATCATATAGGCGAGGGGGACTTCTCTCTCTCTCTGGGACGATACCATCACGGGACTTGGGCCATCCAGTAAATTATTTTTTTGCCATGACTGATTGACTGATGAATTTGCCTAGTATATTTTTAGAAAATATTTTCAACCTCCGCGGCAGAGTAGTACATACAGTAGCTGTCTGACGTCAGCGGTTAAAAATAAAATTGAAAGAAATAAAACCCCAAAAAAACAAAAGCAAAATGAATAATTTAAAAAAAATACATGAGGGAGCATGGCTGCAAATTCAAAAGCCAACAGGAGTCCAAGTGTCACTCTGACAGTCTGACTCATAGCCTTCTTCTAATAAAAAACATCAGACTTCAACCTGTTTTATTATTTATTTTGTTTTGTTATTTTTGTTGAAAAAAAAAAGAACGTTACATGCAGTATTTTTATGTACACTTTAGAAAAAAAAATTGGACTGTAAAATAGAGTGTTCGACAATAGAGTGTATAGACTGTAGAGTGTAGACAGTGTAGAGTCGTGGACTGTGGCGGCTGTGAGTGTGGGCTGGTCACTGGACTGGAGTCGGGACACAGATTGATAGTCCCAATTTTTTTTAAATATATTTTTACTTGTGGAGAACTGGAGATGCCCCGAGATGGTCATATTTTGATACCAAGAACAAGAATACAAGAGGTACTGCTATTCCTGTCACGTATCGTCAACTGAATTTGTTCATGATATTATGCACAATCACAGAACTGATATTTACTGGTAGTAGAGTAGTAGTCAACTTGATCCAGATTTTCTGAAAGGGGTATTGAAATAAAAAATATAAGGAACAGGTTTGACTTGTAACGACACGTGGATTCGCAGAGGGTGTACACTTTACCACCGGCAGTATATGTTATGCTCATGAGTAGATAAAAGGTCTAACCTGTCGAGTGATCATGGACACCGTGTTAATCTTATACCACAGGAATCTACATTCACTCCTTGAAATATATGCATGTCCAATCGAGGTACTCTCCGAGGTATCACAATGTATCTAAATGTTTGTTGAGTGACTGAACATGAATCAAAAGCTTAATGAAATGTTGTATCGATACTAGAGGCATCGAGAGATTCTTGTTGTCCTCCTTGTTTTGTTCTATTCATATTATATATGATTAAAAAACTATTAGGTCTTTTACTGAACATTTATTAATTTATTAAAAGTATCACAATTGTAATTGCTTTTTAACTTTGTACAAAACCTACATCCCGTCGTCCGTCATAATCGAAAGTATTTGCTTAACTAAACTTGCATACAATGTGCAGTCACCACACTGTTTTGAAAACACCTTGTCACATAAATACACAATCCATATGGGTTTGGCTTTGGTTCTAAACATACTCTATATACTGTACATAAGTAAATATATACGCCTCAAGTTGTAACGAAGAAGACATGAATGTATAGATTTCTGCGATAATGATTCCGATGAGTAATCGATTTTAGGGTTTGCTCTTAAAACTTAAAAATAATCATCACTTTCTAGAGTTTCTAGTCTCTCGATGTAGTAGTCGTAAATATGTATTTAGTGGTCTCTTCAGTCACCAGAAGAAGGAATAAGCCCGGATCGCGCATCTGTATTTGTATTATTGGTGTTCAATTTTGATCTTGTGATTAGAAGAAGGTATCTCAAACCTCAAATACAATACAATTACGTTCTGCACAAGTAATCAATCCTATATCATACGTAGACCAAGCTAAGGCGTGCAGGGGATTCGTATGGGGAAGTACGATGACATCAAACAGCATGTGCTGTTGGAAGGGAAGGAGGAGAAAGTAGAAGTCAACCAGCGGCATCTGATCGATAAAATTCTGGCTAGATATTCGGCAGAGTATACCATATATAGAGAGCTGATGCAAAACAGTGACGATGCAGGTAGGCTATAGGCTAAGACAAAGTAGTCCACACGCGTATGTTTGCGATACATTTGATTGGCAGCATATCCATATATATATAACACACACACACACACACACACACACACACACACACACATATATATATATATATATATATGTATATATATATATATACCTACATACATATATATACATACATGAACGATCACACACACATACACACACACAGACATGTATATATATATAATTATATATTCATATGTAGATATTAATAATTCTATTTATATATATAGACC
>NW_014040418.1:12569-13975 GCF_001186125.1 Sphaeroforma arctica JP610 | reverse complement strand
AATGCATGTTTAGCGATATATGTATTTACACTATATATCCGATGTAAATGAAATCGACCCTGATTTTATTGATCCTTACTATTCATAGCTCATCGAGATCATAGTTAGACTATCAAACGATGTAGACTTATAGTCAGATCTGTAAAACACATAACCATAATCTAGCTGCAACACGCTTCGTAAAGCGATCAAAACGTAATGATCTCTTGACATACATACTCGCATCAATTATAGCATATCTTATTTCGCTGTCATAGTCTCAGGTCTAATTCTGTATTCGAATATGTCCTGTAAACCTAATACCCTACACCTACAAATCCTCAGAGCATCGTTTCTCCTGTCCCACCCCCCACTGATACCAATACTTTCTTACTTTCTTACTTTCTGTCTGTATTGGTTATATATATACCTACCGTTTATACCTACAGGCGCCACGGAGATAGAGATCGATTTCCAAAAGGAGGGCGGGAGAGCCACCTCCAACAAGAAGAGTGACACTGATCTGTCGCTCAAGTCAGAGAATTTCTCGACCATTGTGTACAGGAACAACGGAGAGAACTTCCGACCGCAAGACTGGAATCGCCTGCGGACCATCGCAGAGGGCAATCCCGATGAGGAGAAGGTGGTTGGCTGCATACTGTAGTGTCACATGCGCACGTGCTTGGTTTGGGTTGGGTTGTAGCTAGCACGCCTGCACAAGGATGTGTACGTGTTTGTGTTTTGTGGTTATGTTTGTGTTTGTGTATGTGTGTTTGTTTATGTATGTGTTTGTGTATGTGTTTGTGTTTGTGTATGTGTATGTGTATGTGTATGTGTTTGTGTTGTGTATGTGTATGTGTATGTGTATGTGTATGTGTATGTGTATGTGTATGTGTATGTGTATGTGTATGTGTATGTGTATTTGTTTGTGTTTGTGTATGTGTATGTGTTTGTGTCTGTGTTGTGAGGTGGGGGGGGATTCTGCGCGTATGTACGTGTATGGACAGTGATTAGGCGTCGTCTGTTGGTCCTAACTGTATTGTATATACGTCTGTGCTGCTACGTACATTCTCATGAAGGTGTGTGGGGATGTATATCTGTTCAACCCTAGAATTGAGTTATATCCCGCGCAAGCTCTTTGCGGTAGGAATATATACACAGCTGTGCTTGTTTTCAATCGATGGAGTAAGTACACATACCGAAAAACACGTTTTGGTACAAAAATGTACTACACACACGCAGCTTACTTTTCACTAAGGGATAGAATACACGTTTAGATTCTCTCACACGAGAATGCATGCGTATAGTTGTGGGATTATCTAGAGTGTTAATATATATATATATATATGTATATATATATATATATATATATATATATATATATATATATATATATATATATATATATATATATATATATATATATA
>NW_014040418.1:10690-12549 GCF_001186125.1 Sphaeroforma arctica JP610 | reverse complement strand
TATAACTACTAACTAATAATAACTATATATATATATATATATATATATATATATATATATATAGTATATATATATATATATATATATATATATATATATATATATATATATATATATATATATATATGTATATGTATATATATATATATATGTATATGTATATATATATATATATAGTATCCTGTATATATGTTATATGCAGGGCTCGTCTGCACCGTATAGTTGTAGTCTTCTCGCACTCACCTTCATAATTGGACATGCCATTGTGTTGTGTACCAGATTGGGTTTTTTGGCGTTGGGTTCTACAGTGTCTTCTCTGTATGTGAGGAGCCGATGGTGATCTCCGGCGACCACGTGCTCGCCTTTAAATGGGTCAAGGACCAACTACGCACCATGTTCGGAGACAGTAAGAATCAGGCGAAGGATAATAAGTGGACAGGTAATTGCACATATTCCGTATATTCAAGTACAAACACGTGTTTGGTTTGTTGTACACGTGTTTGGTTTGTTGAGGGTACTTCTACGCAACTTTTCGCACCACACACCCGTTGCTATGACGACACTAGCAAGTTCGCGCATGTGGCGTGTATTGTCAGAGATGGACATGCCAATTAAATATGTCGTTGTACACCTACTATTTGGAAATTAAACGCATGTGCCCTGTTTGTTAGGTTTGTTAGGGTTGTTTGGTGTAGGGTTAGGGTTTGTGTTTGTGTGTTCTTTTGTTGTTTATTTGTCTGTCGTTTGTCCGTGTGCTTGTTATATCATTCTCCCAATTAAGTACATACCCCCTCAGCCTATCCAGTACATTATCACCCTCCCCTCCACCCACCTCCACAGAGTTCGTGTTTGATCTCCGCTCGCACGTGCCCCTGCCAGAGGTCACTCCGTTCGGCCGCTTCTTAGCCAACGCCATTACGTTCACACGTAATGTCATTAGCGTTGACATTCTCGTGTGCGGACGGCCGGTGCTTAAGATACGCAAGACACTGCGCAACAAACACACAGCATCGTTCTTCGAGACCCAAGAGATGGCTAAGTACGTGTGTGTACGTGTGCGTGTACGTGTGCGTGTGTGCGTGTAGGTGGACGTGTATCTGTACGTGTGCGTGTGCGTGTGCGTGTTCGTGTTCGTGTTCGTGTTCGTGTTCGTGTTCGTGTTCGTGTTCGTGTTCGTGTTCGTGTTCGTGTTCGTGTTCGTGTTCGTGTTCGTGTTCGTGTTCGTGTGCGTGTGCGTGTGTGTGTGTGTGTGCGTGTGCGTGTGCGTGTGCGCGTGTGTGTGCGCATGCGTGTACGTGTGCGTGTATATGCGTGTTGCTGTACAGTTGGTTCTAATTGTGAGACCATCTTAGCTAGTGATCTGGGCCGTTTCACTCTCACCACATCCTCCCATGTGATTACAGCACAAGTGCACACACCTCTCCCATTCGTGTCATGGCACCACCTAACTCACTCCTCTCATCGCCCCACAGAGAGGCGAGTGTGTGGTCGCGGCTGTCCGGTCAAACGGTGGTACGTCACTTGTACTCGCCTAATAAGATCTTCGAAATCACTGGCGCAGACATACAACAGATACGCATAGACGTTACCTACACGGGATGGCACTCGGCCGCAGCGGTATGTGTCTGCATTTGCGTTCATGTGGGTATGACTCGTATGGGGGTAGTATTGGTGTTGTGGTGTGAGTGTAGGTTTAGAGGCGTGGCACCGGTGTCGTAGTGGTAACATTGTACTATATATGATGTGTGACAATGTAGTTTCCATGTGTTTGTACGTTCAGGCATGAGTTTTACAGTTTGTGCGTATATATATATATATATATATATATATATGTATTACTTTGTTAGTTATTGTACGCT
>NW_014040418.1:0-10670 GCF_001186125.1 Sphaeroforma arctica JP610 | reverse complement strand
ATATATATATAAATTCATCCATACAGATATATACGTACATACATCCATACATATATACAGACATACTTAGATACATACAGAAATACATACATGCATGCTTACATATATACCTTCCATCACCAACTCAGCTCACTCGAACAAGACCTACCGTGTGCACCCCACAATCACCTGAGGGGTGTGTGCGTAGTACTCGTTCCACTCGTCCTGACTGACCACCGCACAGTCCATTCTGCGTAGTGTGTCGCGCACATCCTCTGCACACAGCGCCTGCTGTAGCGCCTCACTCGTGCCCACACAGCCCCAATCTGTGGCAGTAGCGGCCGGGCGTATCCGCCGCTTGGCGCAGGTAATCCTCGCAGTAATGCAGAGTGCGCACAAGCACGTGCATGTCCATGCTTCATGCGTCTTGTTAATGTGCGTGCATGCATCGTGGAGCCCTTCCACACCACGAGCGTGAACATCCATCTGTACAAGGTTAACATCGTTGACGCTGTCGTTATCATCGCTCTCGCAGTCACTATCGGATTCGGTAAGAATTGACTGAAGGAGCTGTCCAGCGTGTGTGCGCACCACTTCATTGTCATGCATCTCCAGAGCTTCCAATACGGGGATTGAGACGTTTTCTAACGCCATAAAAGCCTTTTTCACGGCTGGGTGCCATGGCAACATGATAAACAACTCAGCTATCTGCTTCACAGCAATCGCCTGTGTTGCGGAACCCAGTTTAGTCAAGGCCTCAATTGCAGCCATACGCACGTCAGCATCTTCATCGCACAGTAGCTTAACAACACGCACAGCAGCGGAGCCTTCCACAGCCGAGAGAGCCTTCTTCTTACCCTTCTTCTTCCCACCACCCCGTTTGCGTGCGGAGAATATTCGTTTGCACGCCTTGACACTTGCCAACCGCACACGCGACAGCCTGTCATTGAACAGCTCAATGGTGGCATTCAGCAGTGCTTCACAGTTGTCTGTCTTCCAGAGCACGCTGCCTTTCTCCGCAAGAAGTGCACATGTCTTTACACATGTGGCACGCACATCCCCATCCCCATCCATCAGCCCTGCGAGTAATATCTGGGCCATTCGGGTGCAATTTTGAGGCCCCTCATTAGAATCGAGAACATATTCGCCCAACACCAGTCCTGCTGTACACAGCACGCCTAGTGCTTCTGCTGCAGTCTGTCGTACGCCATGATCAGAGTGACTCCTCAGTAGTTCGACCAACGTCCCACTGATCCCCTCTGCATGCGCGGTGCTCAGCGTTAATATACTATGTTCGATCTCGGAAGGAGTTGTTTCATCTGATTGCAATGCGAACATAGCCTGGGCACAGAGGCCAACCGAATCGGGTGTACGTTCCATCTTCTCTTGTTGTACCAAGAGTTCAATTTGTAGCGTCTCTGGTGCGCAAATACAACCCGTCTGAATTAGCCCATAACACTACAACTTCAACTGTATATACACCAACACGATAGTGGTATTAAAATAGTGGTAAATATCACAGCCTTCTGTTATTTTTTAGGACATATCTATTATACACGATGTATTGCATATGAGAATATGTAAATACGTCTAAGTATTACAATCAGGCGGTCACACGTCAGTGCTGTGCAGCTGTATCAAAGATAAGTATGGCTAACAACACCATTTATGTGTCAATATTTAATAGATAAAGAATACATAAATGAATTCCAAATGCATGCGATCCGAACTATATTTGGATTGTGGCGGGATGTCAGTATAATATTCTACAAAAGAATAAACATGACATGGCCTCCCAAAAACTAAAAAGACGGGAGGCTATGGAATATTTACACGATGCTTATAAAAAGCTATGGAATACATGATGCTTATAAAAAGCTATGGAATACATGATGTATATAAATAGCACATGATGGTTATAAATAGCTATGGAATACATGATGTGTATAAATAGCTATGGAATACGTGATGGCCTTGTGTATTTCCTTCCGTGCGGCCCCAAGACTGAATGAGTCCATTCTTACATCCCCGATCGGAAAGTATAAGCTAAATACTTTGTTTTTTAATAGATTGGGGTTTGACGTCAGTGTCACCACACCCTATCCCACGTAGACGCAATGAAGAAGCCGCTAAACTCTAAAACGCCGAGTATTGTATATACCTATGGTGGATTAAATACATAGATTAGTAAGGGATTCACAAGTCTCGGCCGTGGTAACGATCTACTGTCCACATTCTATGCACTGTATATTGTGGGTAAGCACAGAAGAAGAAGAAATATAAAGAGTTTACTTTAAGGACCTTGCTACATGCTCGCTAAGATGATGTCGATGGTGTGATCGACGTTATTATGGATTAATTGGATTCGATAGAAGTTTATTTTTAACTTTTGGTGATGGTATCTATGCCTAATAGCTGCAAATGCCTGTTCCATGTTTTTATCACCAATTGACAACTCCGAATGCGTTCCTAATCTTGGATGGACGGCCAATCACAGAAAATAATAGTTTACGCTTAGAACCTTGCTACGTTCTATACACAGAGCGATGCCCTGAAGGCTCAATTGTTTCACAGGTTACGTCTACCACTTGAGGTATAAATATTGCACGAGTCACTCCCAACAAACTTGGCGCAGTAGTAGCTTCACTGCCTTCTGTAGGTGCAACCCACCGCAACAAAACTCATCAAGAATGCATCCGCCACATTACCATCTATAAATGAGCGTACCGAGTTATTTTGGATCAGGAATTCTAGCATATGTGATACATACATACGCTGTATCGGCGGCAG
Organism: Sphaeroforma arctica JP610; assembly: GCF_001186125.1. Taxonomy (NCBI): domain Eukaryota; class Ichthyosporea; order Ichthyophonida; genus Sphaeroforma; species Sphaeroforma arctica. Next base: position 7,901 of record NW_014040418.1, on the reverse strand, counting down.
CAACAGATACTTCGGTTCTGTTGTGATGTCGATGGAGCAATCGATGATATTATGGAACGACTGGATTCGGTAGTATGGTGGTTTGAGTGTTCTCAGCTTTTGGCGATGGTAACTATGCTTGTGATGATAGCAGCCAAGGCTTTTTAAACTCCAGTTGAGTACATCGAATTCGATTCTGATCTTGGATGTTGGAGTAGAGAAGAGTTGGGGCGGCGAGTTTATTCATATTTGTGTATGGTGGTACGGAGGGGGAAAGGGACAAGGGCCAGGGAGTGGCTGGGTAACACAGTAAATTAATAGATATTATATACGATGTTTAATTTCGAACCAGACTTTAGCGAGATTACGCTTGAATTTTAGTGATCGACCAATGTTAATGTCAATAATCTCGAGGAAATCACCAGACAGTATTTAAATAGCTGGGGACTATGCATTACATAGTGCCTGGTCCAAGCCTGTCTGATGATTAACAGTTTCACACACAGGAGTGCTCAATAGCTCATTCTCAACACCCCTCGCAAAAGTTCAGTTCTGAAGTTCTGAGCTCTGACACTTCCACTGGTTTTTTATTATTTTTTATTATAGTCTCATAGTTCAGTGGCTGACAACTTCTCTTCTCAATCTTCGAAAGTCTTTTTTTGTTTCTCATCTGGTGACTGTTGACAGTGTTGAGTGTTGACTCACTGGTCGCGACGGACAACTTCCAAAGTTCCGGGTATTTACCAGAGTGGCCTCGTCATGTCTTCTTCTACAGTACAATTGGGCCATTTCATTAAACCCCCCCCCCCCCCCTAAGAAATAAAACACGGATTTTCAACGTTTGCCAATAAATCATCGTTTTCAATACCAGAGTATTTTTTTAAAAACATATTGTCATATTATTTATATTTTAACTTTTTGTTTTTATAACAAAAACAAAACAAATACAAAATTTATTGTTCTGTTGTTGTTGACTAAAGTTCCATCTACCCCAGAGGCCCAAACTCCCAGGACGCAGAGTCCCAGACTCAGATTGTTGTTTTTGAATAAATGGTCGATCTTTAATTTTATTTCTAAAAATCAATAAACAATATGTATGTATATAGGTAACTATATTTATTTACGTATTAAGTACATATTTAAAAATTTACGTCACCGTGACTATTATTTTGGTTGGTTTTTGCCGATTTTTATACTCTCTACATACTCTCACAAGAAGGAGAGGGAGTCAGCCTGTCAGGGTACTTGAGAAATGCTGGGTTGGCATCCGACAACGACGTACACCCCTGAATTCTTCTGGCGCGTTCACTAAAATGTATTTTAGGCTTTTGTTGTAATTTGGGCGCGGGATTGGAACTAAGAACGTCGTCAGTGTTGACAGTTATGAATTATAAGTCAACGCCCAAGCCAACTGACACCGACACAAGTTTCCACCGACAAAATTTAAATAAATTCACAATATGTGAATAATTAGAACACATTAATAAATTAAGACTGTTTACTGTTTATATTGCGTGTATTCTTGCGTGTTTCTGTGCATAGGTTTAAAAGTATGTCCCCAAACTGTTCGAGACACTATTCAAAATTTTACATTGCCTACTGACATAACAACTGTATACTATTATACAAAAGCATACACCCATTCATGTAAAAACCGCATCATCCGCCAAACAATATTAATTAGTAGCTATTAACTACTTACTACATACTTTATTCACAATATACTAAAGTTGCAACTGATTGTCTTTTGATTTTTGACTTTTGACTTTTGACTTTTGAAAGAGAGAGCGCCCCAACCGCCCCGGGCTGTTGAAAATCTTGTCTTCGCCTGCATACATAGTAGTGTAAACAAGTCTCGATTTAAAAAAATTATTTAGTTCCGACTCCCAAGCTCGATATTATTACGGTTTTCGATAAAAACTTTTTTATTCCATTTCAAAAACAAAATATTAATATAAATTAGCATTTGCAATGACACTCGAGTCTTGACCCGTTGACCGTATAAATGTATTTTACCTATCGTACCGTATTGTCAATTGAGCTTTATTTTATATATATATAAATAGCTTCCACAATCCACAGTGTTGAATTTAGGAGACTATTTACATATGAGAAAAGGGGAGATTTTTTCTCTTTTTTAAGACAAAAGGGGATCGCAGTTCGAAGTTCGGAAGTTCGTCGATATTAAAAAAAAAATAGAAATAAAACAAAACCTCAATTTTTAAGAATAAAAAAGCTATGATTTCTTGTCAGAAACTCAAGACTTTTCGAAAGCCAAAGGTGAACTTCAATCACTCCATCACTCCATCACTCCTAAGTCTGACGTCATTTTCAAAATATTTATAACATCTTTACGTACCGGCTTTTTGGGTTGATTGTTTTTAAAAATCAAATACATCGAATCAAAAAGCAAAAAGAATATTTTTCTAAAATAATTATGTTTTTTTTAAATATTTATACAAAAACAAACCCCCGCCTCGCGAACGGAGTCCTGATTTAAATTATATAATAATTTTTAGTTAATAAAAAAAAACCGTAAAACAAACAGGAAATGTGAATATTATATACTATTTCTTTTCGGTTTTTGTTACAATAAATTATCGCAGAACTGCTTCTCTCGAATTTCAAAAATGTAAATTGTTTTTGTATGTTTTTTTTTTGTATATTAAATGAGCATGAAGCCAAAATTATATTTTCAATGCTACGCTTGCAACTGCTAAATTCCTCCCCTCCCACCTTTTTTTGAAACTACTAATCCGAAACCAGTTAATCTCCAATCCCCGATTCCTGAGTACCGATTCCGATTTTTGGAAACAACCCCTTTGCTCTTCAGGGAGTATTTATCAGACTTTCGGTCAGTGTAGTATTTAAAAAATATGTACGCAATTAGCGCACACGAGGTGTTGAACGGAATAATAATAATAAACGGGTCCTAAATTGAAAATTGTGTATTTTTAGGGGTAAATAGGCAAAACCGTTCACGTTCCGTTTTGTTTTCGTACCAAATACGCAAACCTCGATCTGTCATCTGGGGGGTTTTCATGTCTGCAACACGTGTCATATTTGCTCCATTCAAATATATATTCCAAAACTTTACTTTTTTATATTATACATTACCCACAGCGGGCACAGCTACACTTTCCGTCAGCCGTCGGTCCGTCAGTCCGTCAGACCATCAACTTCACAAGCGGTGACAAGCCGCAGCGGCGCAGCGACAGTGCCAGCCTGCCAGCCTGAACCTGGCCGAGTCCCTGGGGCCTGGAGTCCTGGAGCAGATGGACAGTACGAGATTCTCGCGAAGCACCAGTCTGTCACGCTGTTTTAAAATACCACAAAGTGACAACTGACAAATAACATGCCAACGACCCACGCAGCCACGCCTCTACTTGCTAAAGGTCAGTCCAGCGAGAAGCACCTGCCGACTTCCGGCCTCACCTCCGAAGTCCGAACTCCAAAGTCCCAGATGTATTGTATTTTGATTAATTGCTTTTTTAGCTAAAACAATATATTTTATAAATATATATGTATGTGGACTAGTGGGTCTATTTTTCTATTTTAAAATAGTATATTTTTCAATTGTTTTTATTTCGTTTTTTTGATTTCTTTTTAAAAACAATCACAAAAACAAAAACAATGCAAAATATTCATCAACTGTTATCAACACGCGGGTAAAATTTACAGATGTCACGACTCATAACTCTACAGCCTACGCTCCCGGGCCCTGAACTTACTAGCGGCCCTACGCCCAAGAGTATCTACACTACTCTCTCTAGTTAAAAAAATACGTACGAAATGCATCTCTATGTAGTACTTCGTTTTTTTTGTTTTTTTTAAATACATATATATAAAAACCCCACAATACAGAGAGAGGTTTATTATAGAGGGGCCCCACCAGCCATTGTCCCCCTCTCTATTTTGATTGTTTACTCTACTATTTAGCTCTCAGCTACATTCTCTCATTTTCTGACTTTCTCTCTAATCTCTTTCCTCGCGCTCGCGTAGAGAGAGTATATAATTAGTGCAGGGATCATATTTACATACATAGACATTAGGCACAAATTATTTCAAATTTTGCCTGTAGGCCGTACCGAACTACTACTGACTACTGTAGTACCGCGGCACCGCCCAAACGGACAACGGCCATCACGCCTGATCACACTGGTCAAAACAATGTTTGATATTTAAATAAAAAAATTGCCGAAAGTGGAAAACTTATAATACTGTAACTGAACACAAGCATATGACACGAGTCATGTCTCGCGACTCAAGACTCATGAGGTTTTCTGTGCGAAAGTGACGAAACAGCGAAACACAGTTCTTTTTAAATACACATTTATTATACACAGCTCCAATCGCCCGATCCCGTTGAGTACCAATATTTTAAAAAGTAAATTTTTCTCTCAAATATAACTATTTACAGAGTGTCTCTATTTTTTTGGCTGTTTATTTTTTTAAACAAAACAGCAACAAAAAATGACGTCTCTAGCTTTTTCTAAAAAGTCTCTCGAGTCTCTCTAGTAGAAAGACTGCAAGAGCGCTCTCTCAGTCTCTCTCCGTCTATGATATTTATAAAAGTATTTTTCTATGAAATGGAGAGAGATGGAGAGAGAGAGATAGAGATAGAGATTAGAGAGAGGAGAGAAATACTGGATTTCAGATTTATTTTAGTATACTGATGCGGGAGAGGCGAGAGCCTGAATGAGCCCTGAGGGCTGAGAGCCATCAAAAACCCACTGGGACATTGGGAGTTGGGAGTTGGGAGTTGGGAGTTGGGACCAAAGTCCAGACATTCAGTGGGCCAGCCAGACCTTGCCGTCCGATCTTGGAGGCTGGAGCCTGAAGGCCTTAACTTCCCTGAAGCTGTATAGAACTGAGAATACTAGAGATTTTAATAAGACTAGTATTTGGCCACCTCTCGGAGGCTACATAGTACTGTGGTATGTGGAAGACTGGAGGCTGTGGACCGTCCGTCTGAAGCCACTGAGTCGTATTTTATAATATATTCTTCTCTCTCTTCTTGGAATTTCAATCCTGTGACAATCAGACAACCAAATCAGGTAGACGCGCGGGCTCAACACTTGATCATCAGCAATAAATAGGAAGGTACGGGTCACTGGTGTGACTTGGAGAGTGCTTTGAGATATTATATTAAAAAATATGTGCATATATCAGGTATTAGCAGTCCTAGTCCATGCATTGGAGTAGCAGGGACCCTGGTGTCTATTATGTCGAGTTGATATGAAAAGGCACCGCTTGCTTGGCAAGAGCACAGGGTTTGCGACGTACAAATACAAGCTCACATTCCACCACTGAAGACATAATATTCTATGCTAACTGTTCTATCATGATTCGTCTAAATAGTATCTGGAAGGTTGACACGGGCATATCCTCGGATCACATTCAATCTGGCGTGATATCGAAGGATGTAGAGGGGCTGCCAAGAAAAGTGGTTATGAGCTGGATTATGACCGTGGCACTAGTAATTATAAGCGCAATAGGCTTTGCAACTTTTGCGGAGTCGCCATGTATGTTAGCAGACTCCACTGGATGTCAAGAAGCGCAAAAGAGCATGTCATATTGGCAACAAATGATGGTGGGTGTTGAGAATATCTCCTTGATTGGATTGGTTGCCTACTCCTTTGCCTTTCCATGTATATGCCTCACACTCTTGTACGCTCTAAGATTCACACTAGTCTGGTGCTCACCTCGTAATCAGACTATTGTGGCAGTCGGCCTGGCATTCATTGCGATAGCACTCGGAACGGCAGCATTTCTCTTCTGGGGAGATATCTGGAATGGATCCGAATCCGGATTTGTCATGGCTAATGGATGGGGCATGTTTGCACTGTCCATATGTCTGGCCATAACTTTAATGATGATAGCCTGCCGGAGGCTGGTGTCCAAGTGGCAGCGTCCGGTACCGAGCTGGACTATCAGTATTTCGTTCACCTTTTTGTTCATTCCGCTGTGCTTTTTGATTGCCCTGCTCCTACCGAAAGGCGAGTGGAAGGTTCTCAATGGTAGTCTACACAGTCCAGAACTCGTGAGCGGTGAAGGTGCGAGTTTTGGACCCGAGAGTTATAAGTTTTCAATATACACAGACGTCGGAGTTTTCTACGCTACAATCTTCAGTACTTGTCTCGCGATGACCTTGGCCAAGGAGTACCGCGCCTCGAGATTGATGCTTAAGAGAGCAATGCGTCTTGGATCCTTCCGAACGACGATAGGGTCTTTATTAGCTGCTTCAATGTTTTTGTTCCTAAATGTGTTCTGGATGATTCACTTCAGTCACCATCACGAGACGTTGGGAAAGGAGATCACCTGCCATGACATAGATGTATGTAGTAGAATTGGAGTCAGTGCGTTCGTGACAGGCAACACTGCAAATCTTCAGATTTCGCTGCTGACTCTACCTATAGGTCGCACGAATGTATTTGGCAAAATAATGGGCGTATCCTGGGAGGCTAGTATCAAGTGGCATCGATTTATTGGATATTTGTTCCTTCTCTTTTCGACAGTCCACGGCGCCTTGTGGTTTGTTCTCTGGTACCTGCGGTCTGACTTCACAGGCAGTCCCGAATACATGAAGGGCAGTATAACCAATCCGATCATTTTCCTGGTTCATTGTGTCATGTTGGTGGTCTTCGGTGTGCTTACGCTGCCTTTCTTCCGTCGGACGTTTTACGAGTGGTTCTTCGTTTCCCATCACTTTTACGCAGTTGTTTTTATCACTGTTATCTGGCACGCCGGTCGACTTTGGCATCTCATCCTACCCGCAATTGGACTGTGGGGTATTGATCAAGCAATTCGTTTGTACAGATGCACAAGGGATGTGGGGCAGTCGAAGATCACTGTATACGGAGATAAATTTGTTCGTCTCGACGTTTCTGGACTACAAGGGAAGACAATTGGTTTCACAACGGGACAATTCGCGTACATAAACATCCCAGCAGTTTCTACTACGCAGTGGCACCCTATAACGATAGCAAGCAGCCCCGCAGAGGATAGAATCACTTTCTACATCAAGTCTCTGGGTCTTTGGTCGAGCTCTTTAACAAAGTTGGGTGGCGAGAGCCCATTAGTTCACCTAGACTTCGGCTATGGAACACCTCCTGTTTTCAATGATTTTGCGAACATCACGTTCGTTTGTGGCGGAATCGGTTTCACTACGTGTATGAGCTTAATGAGAAGTTTGATCTATGCACCTGAACTGTTTCCCAATGTGAAGCGGTTGCAAATTATAATGATTATGAGGGAGAAGGTTCTGTTACGTATGGCCGAAGATACTTTGACGTTACTACTGAACAGCAAACATGACGTTATAAGCTCTGTACAAATATTCTTAACGAGACAAGCCCTCGATGAACCTGAGGACGAGCTTGACGAGCGTATCCTAATACAGAAGAGTTGTGAATTCGATTGCGAGATGCAAGAAAAGCCTGCCCAGAAACCCCATATTAAGACAGTGAACGACTGCGACCAAAACAATTGGTCGATTGACCAAGGAAGACCAAATTTGGAAGATATCGTTTTCGGTGATTTGGTGGTGGCGTGTGGCGCGCAAAAGCTTATTGAGATTGCTCGAAATGTTGCTGATAAAAAAGGGGTGGTTTTCCACAAGGAACGTTTCCTTTTCTGACGGGTGATTTTATCCAGTCATGTATTTCAGACAATATACAACCCAACAACCCCCAACATATCTTCATACACACCTATAAAAACGATGACATATGTTAAATAATAGAAAATAAATCTGACACGCGAATGTTAATAGAGTTACTTAAACTGAATAAATAAAACGTGTAATTTTCTGATGACATAATTTATAGATGTGGACAATGAAATATTTTTATATGTTGAACCCTCACATTTATACACTCATTTATACACTCATTTATACGTTCACACACACACACGCATAT
>NW_014040419.1:119260-136403 GCF_001186125.1 Sphaeroforma arctica JP610 | reverse complement strand
ATATATATATATATATATATAGACTGCTACGATAAAGGGCTCAATTAACCCCTTGCTGAGTTTGCCAAGAAGAAATATACCTTCCATCGGAGAGTACCGGAGTATATCTATGCGCAACTCACTGACGAAGTGCCGATTGATTGCGAAATGATCATTATCTTTCGATTGATGCAAGTAATAAACTATGTGTAATAATGGGTTCGATGATCAATGTGAGTGAAAAATGCTTGACACAAGTAGAATTCGCCGCCACACAGGTATTTTGTGTCAGACCTGAAATTTTGCCACACCCAAATTTTGCCTCCTCTATTTATTGCAGTTTTGGACAGGTCTCATCAAGACAAATCCCACAACGTCGTCGAAGTTTCCATTTTTTTTTTCACCCAATAAAATCTAGAAAAAGCAACTTGCATGAAGCGGTTATCTATACGCGAGTGCACCATATAAGGTGTTGAAAATTCAGTTTCCAATTTGTAGGGGAGTATGGGACTATTCACTATTTACTACATGGGCCCCAGGGTGGCTCTGGAATCAAACCAGGAATTCCGAGAGACATTTTATCGGTTTGTACTGATGGTTTTCAATGGCCAAAAATGTGAACATTTTATTTCCTTATAAGGGTTAAATTAATCTTGGAACGTGTTCTGTGCTCAGGATACGTTTGCTACAAAGTCAAGGAAAAGTTTGGAGTAAGCTCTGTTACTCAAACTGAAAAACCTTTATAATTTTTTTAGTAAACTAGATGTTAACAGAACACATGCTTTCTTACATCTACTTTCAATCCTATTTATACACTTTCTACCTTTTCCCAATCCTCGGAATTATTGTCTTGCTTCTTCTTCAAAGATAATTATACTCAATCAAAACCTATATAATTCCTTGGCTAATAGTATTTACTGCATCCTCTACAACGGTCTCCACCAGTAGAAATACTAGTTGATTTCTCACCAATAAACGACTCTCATTTGTGAACCAGCTATTCCTGGAGTACTGAACTCACTCAGTGGCTGTCATGGTTGACAACGCCTTTCTGACATATTCGTCATCCCTTTTTGACAGCTGCCATTCGATTTATTGCTCCTCCGAAAAACCATGGGTTTAAGACCTGTCTGACGTAATGCCCATAACAAACGGACTTTTAATTTTTTATTATAGAAATATAGAAATAAAAAGAACTAGTTTTATGGGGACACTTTTTTTTGCATGATGCATCCCTTATTTTTAAAAAAAATCAAAAAGTTATTTTCAAACATTGCAGAGAATTAAATTATCAAAAGATTTTCTTATTATTACTATTTATGTACTAATATATTCTACAGCTAAAATCTAAAATCTAAAAATCATAGCCTTCTAAAAACCAAGCGATTTTTCGGTTAAATTTAAGCATTCTTTTATTTACGGACATACAGTCCCATCTCAGAGAGAGCGAGGGAGCGAGAGAGTGAGTGGTGAGTTGGTGAGTGGTGACTCTACACTCTACACTCACTCCACAATAAGTCTACACACTATACGCACTCAACAGTCTACACACAACAGTTATGGTGCAGTCGCACCCTACATACTACTATAGAATGTAGATCCCCCACATTCCTTCTTCTTCTGAAAATACCATTTACGCATAGCCTTCTGTGTTCTTTTTTCAGAAGACAAAGACAATTATTTACGATGAAAAATACATAAAAATCCAAAATGGTTTCCGCAGTCTATTTGGCTTATGGAAAAGAATTCAAAACTGCAATTAACAAGACAATTCATCCATTTTTGGATGGCAAATAAGCGAGTCTACAGTGGCCGGGAATTGGGGTGGCCAATCTATGCACTTGTGTATACGTGTATCATCAGAAATTGCCTGACATTCTCAAGAGTCTCACACACAAACAAACGTGCACAGGAATCACTGTGACGATAGGGTCAGCTACTACATTATTGGTTCTCGATGATAGTTGTGTAGCGGTGTCAGATTGTGATTCTGATTGATCTGCAAATTGAGCGTCTTGTGATGCTTCTTCGTTGATAAGACGGTCATATATCTCTGCAATATAAGCAGTCTTGTTACCCTCTAGAAACAACTGTGAGTCTACTAGAGTTGAAACATCTGCTTGGCTCTGTGTCTCTGGTATGATAGTGGAGAGGGACGACTGTGAGTCTACTTGAGTTGAAATATATGTTTGGCTCTGTGTCTCCGGTATGAAGGTTCCGAAAGACGACTAGGTCACACAATGAGTTAAAACTTCCGTCCGCAATTGAGTTTCTGGAATGTGGAAAGACTCTATATCGGTCACCGTTTAATATCTACAACACGTAAAAATGCCAATAAATCATCATCAGTTCCATCTATAAATTGAATATTATCATCACAAAGCTCATGTTGGTCCACAACTCATCCACGTATCCAAACTCGGCTTCGAAATATGTAAAACATGATGTTTTGTGAAAACGGTCAATGTTCCAAAATTTGGGTCAGATGAAAATTGAACGATATACAAAATCCAAAAAGTGTCAATGATGTTTTAGTCTGGATAATTTTAAGCCTTTTTCTCTATCTAACTTTCGGATCGGATAGTTATTTTTTGAAGTGTTTTATGGTGTCTCAAAGTGAGGGCAATTTTGTGGGTGATCTACGTTTGTTGTGGGTGATCTACGTGCGACTGCACCATACCACTCTATACTCTACAGTCTACAGTTTACAGTCTCCAGTCTCCAGTCTACAGTCTACGGTCTACAGTCTCCAGTCTACAGTCTACGGTCTACAGTCTACAGTCTACAGTCTACAGTCTACAGTCTACCTACAGTCTACAGTCTACAGTCTACCTACAGTCTACAGTCTACAGTCTACCTACAGTCTACAGTCTACCTACAGTCTACAGTCTACAGTCTACAGTCTACACTCTACAGTCTACAGTCTACACTCTACAGTCTACAACTATATACTGCCTACACTCTACAGTCTAAATACAGTAAATATTGGCCGAGAAACATTCCAACCTTTTTCTGGCTGTGAAGTAGAAATTATAGTATCAAAAAGATGTATATATTCCTTCATTATGAGTTTTCCATTGCATTTTTTTTTTATACTCCCTCTACTCTGAGAGACTTGGAAGGTGGATTTACTTGTCCCTGGAATCATGTGAACATCGAATGAGAAGTACAAAATTCAGTACGGCCATACGGCGGCACACGACTAACTTTTAAAAATACTACAATTTGATAAACGGCTTCAAAATTACTGGTTCTCATTCACTTTAAAATCAATAGACTTGGACTTCTTGGAGGTTCTGAAGTCCTATGTAAATTCCTTTTATTCAACAAAATAGTAAAGTACTCCTTTTAAAAAGTATATATTATATAATATATGTATGTATATATTATTTATATATACATATATCAAATTTGTAAGTGCTGGTCATTGACTTTTATTGCTGGCAATGCTGGGATTCTGGGAATGCCTCACTCCTGGTAGTACTCGCACCTCTCTTTGGGAATCAGGATTGCGTTTTCACTTTATCAGTAGGCGGGTAGCTTATTGGTTATGCTTTGTTAAAAAATTTAAAAGAAGATAACGACACGACGAGCATTGGACATTCAATTTCGTCTGAAATAAAATAGTACATACATAATTACATACATACTCGATTTTCGGATTTTGTCAACCCACCTTTTGGATAGTTTAGGTCCGAATATTTCAATCTACTCTCTAGAGAGAGAGAGAGAGTAGAGAGTGTGAGTCATAGTCTTGATTAAATATGTACAAATTATCATAACTATCTCTGCTCTCTCTATTAGCTCTCACTAGAGTAGTAGAGAGAGTAGAGGGAGAGAAGAAAGAAAATATGGCTGAACGGACTAACGTCCGTGTGTAGGCGGGGCGTACATACATAGTGATAGGACCCATGCAAATTGCAATTGTAAATACAGTAGCCTCCTAAAAAGGAACATTTCTGTTTTTATATATATATAAAAGTATATACTATATATAATTATATATATATTATAGGGGCTATGTATGTGAATATTTTGTATTTTCATAGCGGCTTAGCATAGCCTTCTAAATCAGACAGGCATTCATAGCCTTCTTGTAGCTTCTTGTGTTTCAAGTACATAAATAAGTTTTCAACATATTTATTTACTACATAGCCGTCTAAAATTTGAATACAAAGTAGAAGGCTCACGGGCGAGTCACGGGCGCTTATGATTTATTCTGTATTCATCAAAGCACACCGGAGGCCTTTGGGCTTCGGGCTATTTAATATTTATGTATAGACTAAATTAAAATACAGCCCCAAGGCCCAAAGCCCAAAGCCCAAGCCCCAAAACCCCAGGCCCACAGGCCAAGACCTAAGCCTCAAGGGCCAAGTATGGTCTAGAAAATTAAACGAGGACCACAGGTTACACTCCACCAGTGAGCCAGTGTTTATGACTCTGTGCCTGTGGCAGGGCAGACGGTACACAGTGCGGCAGCATGAACAGTTGAATTTGGAGTTTTGGACAGTATGGACTATGGACTATGGACACAGCCTCACAGGTTTAAAAAAAGGCCCCCCCCCCATATATATAATGTCAATGTTTTTAAAATTTATAATTATTAAAAATATATAAAAAAACAATAGAGATATTTGTTTTCTATATAAAAGACAACAAAAACAAATTAAAAACAACAACAAAACAAAATAGATAAATGAGTCCGCAGGGCACAGACACAAACCCGCACACTCACAGTCGCACACCGCACGGCGCACAGTCGCATCACATCATGACATCACACTACAAGAAGAGAGTGACAAGACAAGTCACACAACACAAACGTGTACACAAAGAGAGAGTAAAAAATAAAGTTTAGGTTAGGACTGGGTCTGGAACTGGAAACCTGGAGTCTGGGCCCTAGGCCTGGGCCCTGGGGTCTGCCCCTCTGGGACTCTGGGTTCAGTCTTAACCTCATTTTTGTTCTATTATTTCAAGGAAAAGATTTGTTTTAAATATTTTTTAGAAAAGTTCAACGTTTTATGTCCTCTTGGGCAATGCGGTTTATAAATACTTTTTGATATATAAACGCTGCAACGTTTACAATAAATATTTTGGCCTGAAAATAGTCACAAATCCGACCTAGATATATAACCTATTTCCATATTTTGGCTACGAAATTCAATACTGACCAATCAAAAACGGTGGGCAGTTAACACGAATGATGACAGTAAGTTTGACAAGGAACTTGCAAAGCAACGTGAGCACTTGCGATATATATTTTCTAGCCGTTCTTTAGTCCCGTTACGAATATATTTACATATTATACTTATATACATACCTATATCATATATATTCATGCGTGCATACGTGCATGATATATATATATATTGAGCCGGCTGATGTGAGCAAAATAAATGCACCATAGCAGCTAAGTACGTTGTTTGGTACCACTTAAAATATGTGTTTCATTTTCTAAATATGAGAAAACGGCCGCACGGTACTATATGCCGGTATATATAACCAGGGTTTTCCTTGAGGTAGGCTCGAGGTCCTGAGGGCCAATGGGTGAGCTTGGTAGCTGGAGGTCCAGACCTCCAGGCTCCAATAGAATGTTATGGTAGATGCCTCAGTTAGCTTTTAGATAGACATTTTGGCGAGCTAATGTGGCGCCCTAGAACAGGTCTGACTATCTGACCTGGAGAATGCACCCAACTATATTTTAAGGACCATAAACGTTGCAACGTAAAATGTAATGATTAGTTCCAGTCTCAGGCTCCCTCGAGTCGAGAATTTGAGGAGTTCAGAGTCACTTCAGACTTCAGAGTTCAGAATACAGAGTAAATAGTTCAGACTGCATGGACTCTCTCTAGAGAGTTCAGAGTCAGACTTCAGAGAATTTGAAATGTCTGAGCTCAGAGTTCAGACTTCAATAGAGTTCGATGTGCAGTTCAGAAGTAAGAAAAGCCAAGAGCCCGATACTCTGGACTTCTGCAGGCTGGAGTCTGGAGTCTGGAGTCTGGAGTGAAGTGTCTAGACTCTAGTGAACGTCTCTCAGAGTAAGAGTCTGGACTTGAAGAGGTGGCGAGTCGCCGACATGGCGACAGATCTATTTCTGTTTCAATCTTATACTTGCCTGAACACAACAGATAGAAGATAGTACTACTAGAAGTTTAGAGCATTTCAACATACCTTTAGAGCCTCTGGTGTAGTATGTATAGATTCGCTGATTCACTGAGTCGCTGATTCGCTGAGTCGCTGAGTCACTATTTATCTATTTACGTCTCGTTCTCTCTTGTGTTTTGTTGCTCTCAAATATTTGTTTTTAAAAAAAGTATAAAATATTTACAACTATATATATTACAAAATACATACATAGCCCTCTAAGGCGGTTCAGATGTGCTACTTTGGTTTCGCCACCGGGGAGGGTCCGAAAACCAGGGGGGGAGCTGATAACTTACAATTTTGTCCTGACCCTTATTTGTACCCATAGAGTTTCAGGCCAGATTAGGTCTCAATAGTTAAAAAAAATACGTTTCTCAATTTTGGGGCCAAAATAAAAGCCAATATGAAGCCAATATGAAGCCAATATGAAGCCAATATGAAGCCAATATGAAGCCAATATGAAGCCAACTAAAAGCCAATATGAAGCCAATTTAAAGCCAATATGAAGCCAATTCAAAGCCAATATGAAGCCAATTCAAAGCCAAAATATAGGCAATTCAAAACCAATACGAAGTCAATATGAAGCCAATATATACTCTAAATTCGCCCAAAACATCAGTTTTGAATATTGAACTCTGAACTTTGTTAATATTTTATGTATATTTTTGAGTGTGGCATCCAAAACAGGCCCATAAGTATCGAAAATACACCTGAGGTTAAAAGTCACAAATGCACTCTAAGTCCCAAAAACCAGGGGGGAGGGGGGGTGGGGGGCCTAAACCAAAGTAGCACATCCGAACCGCCTAAATAGTAAATTGAACAATACAAATGCTAAAAAACAAAATATAGAAAAAATATCGCGTTTACTTTAGCTGTTTTTAACACAATTTATATATTTAACCCACTAAAAAGATTGCAGCTTTTCTTTTAAATAGAATTGTTTAAATTTTTTTTTACTAATAAGAGAAATAGTCTCTTAGGGGGCTCCTTTGATGTTTTGTTTTACAAAACAAAAAAAAACATATCAAAGTATGTATTTATGTACTGTATGTATTTATTAATACAGAGTTTTATAGTCTGTTCAGACTGGCTACTCTGGTTTAGGGTTCCCCCCCCACCGATTTTGGGCCCTCAGAGCCTCAACTTTGGATTTTAAATTTTGGCACCTATATATAAATATATATATATATATATATATATATATATTAGGGTGTTGTTTGACACCTATAGTGATTTATTTGGCTAGTTTTGAGACGTGCTACAATAGGGAAATATTTTTGAGTTAAAAAAAAACAAAGGGTTTATTTGGATTGTTTTGACAATAGTCCTTGTATTTGGATATAAATAGGACAAAATTGGAATTTAAAGTTCCCCCTCCCCCCCACCGATTTTGTACCACCATAGAACCCTAAACCAGAGTAGCCAGTCCGAAGACGAATGGCCGATATTGTTTAAAAACAAATACTAAAATAAGAATCTTTCGTTGTATTTAATGTGCCGCTGTGCCACATATTTTGAAAAAAAAATAGTACCCAGCCCGACACGAAATTGGCACAGCCAGCTGCCTTACGTTGGCACGTGAACTCGTGGAGTGCTTGGGAAATTCTTTGAAAAAGACTCAATATATGTATGTATTTTTAAATGGCATTGTGGCCCTCTGGAATCTGGATCAGGGACTCTGCAGAAAACACTGCATGGGTTCTCCGCTGGGAGACAAAAAGCATTTTCGATGAGACACCGCCATTCAGAGGTCATAACCTCCTGAAAAAGAACAAGGAAGCTATACAGAAGGCCATGGATATAGTGATGATTATTGGATTTTGTAAAATGAAATGCAGTATCGTATGATTTGCATCGTATACCGTCGCGTACTTAAAAAAACACGAAATAATGAATGTGCATACTGCACCAGGTTTCGTTTTTATAATAGCTGACGTTTCGAATCGTATAAAAAGCAGGCCAATCCCGACAAGTCTCACATCCACATTCACACTTGTGCATTTAAAAAACTACAAGCAAATCAAAGAACATGTACTACTTACCAACCCTCATAGTAGCCGGAGCTGCCATTCTCGGCAGTACATCAGCAGAATGTACTGAAGCGGGCGCTTCGCTAACACTCACCACCAATACCGGTGAAGCGTGCCTTTGCAGTTCCCTATTCAGCGGCACAGCTTGCGATGTAGCGGTAGACTCGACACAGTATGATTTGTGCACCGGTGTCACTGATTCAACTCTAGCTCCAAACAACCTTACTCTGACTCAGGAACATACCACTCTAAATACTATCGTTGATAGCAAGAGTGTTCAATGGACTGTCAGTTGGCCAGTTGGCTTCAATCGTAAATTCACATTCTTTGCCGTAGGCAACTGCGATGCAGGTACTTCTCTGGAGTCCTTTGTCCAAACTAATGAAGAACTTGGTTGTATCGATCGCATGGTGTTCCAGATGAGTGTTGTTGCCCTCCGAGCTAATTGTGAGTTTACCTACGAAACCGATGTTGTCATAGAAGGCGACGACACGGACATTCAATACGCAAGATATTCGTCGGACATCATATTTGAGTACGAGGAACCAACAGTCGTTGGCGGAGAAACCGTAACTCGTAGTGGACAGGTGACAATCCCAACAAGCGTTCTTCTCTTGAATAGGATTGCAGCCGTCACCACCGGTGTCAAGGTGTACTCGCCGTTCGCGATTGACACTGCCATTACAGCCCAGGCCATTAATGAGGGAGCATCTACTTCTTACTATACTCTCACATACGCTCTAAGTTTACCATATTCTGTGATCACCATGGATCCTGAGATTGCTAATGGAGGCGAAACAGCCAACATAGCTTTGCTGTGTACTGGGGATCTAGGAGCCGGAGATTGCGGCACTGCCAATGGGGAGTATATTGTCATGCCAGAGTGCATAGCTACCGACTATAAGGGCGACAGCTTCTCGTGCACCAAGGACGCGTATATCCAACTCGCGCATGACATGGACGAGTGTATATTAGACGGTACGTATACCATCTCAGACGTGGTGATCGATTGCTACAATACATTGCCTGCCGCCGATTGTCCAATTAATCAACCTAATGATAAAACCACCATTGAGTTCACTCTAGCTTCTGAAAACTTCTGTGGTAAGGACATAATCATTGAAGATGCGGTAAAGGTCGATCGATTCATTTTCGTTAATCCTGAAAATCGTGCGCAAGGTGCATCCGAATGGGTTGTGACAGATCCCACCACCGGTGTTGAAACGACATTCCCCGATGGAAGTACATCAATCGAGGCTTTAATGTTTGGCGGATTCGCGTACGCTCGTATAGACTTCAGTGGATTGGCTGTAACTGAGGTAACCATAGTGGAAAGTCAGGCGAGATCAAGCGATGATGGAGAAACCGCGTATACTGACACTTTGGACACCACAGAAATACTGGGCAAGAAGTACCCCCAAATTGACGGCACATTGACCCCTGGTACCGACTACACTAGCACAAGAGACGACCCCGAAGCCTACGAAGCAGGACTCCTTTGTAATAACCTAGGTTTATGTGCGGCAGATCAAAGTTTCTTAGTTCAGTATAAAATCCACGATGCAGTCCACGCCGCGTTCACAAACCCAGGCCCAGGTAACAGTGCCCTCTTTGACCTCCGTCTTCTGGTTGATGTATCCTATGAGACTAATCCCTCCTCAGTTCGTCGCCGAAGACGACAAGCATCCACAGACACAGGGAATACTGGAGTTCAGTCAGCTTCAGACCCTGCACAAGACGGACATGGCCCAGCAAGTATCTCGGCCAGCGGTGTAGTCACAGGGTCCGAGGAGGTTGCAGCAACCGATGACAGTGACAGTGCCGCAGTGGCATTATCGGCCTCGTCGTTCATCATAATTGCGGTAGGCGTGATTAGTCTGACATTGTTCTAAACTACGGAACATTAGTCTGACATTGTTCTAAACTACGGAACATTAGTCTGACATTGTTCTAAACTACGGAACAGTCAGCTGCATTGTGCGACATAGATCATTGTAAATTTATTGAGCGATATTTTAATTATAATTAATTATTATAAAAAAAAACTAAAAAAAGAAGAAACAATCGAAGGCCACGATCTATGCTATGTTCATGTAGATTTGTAGATGTGCTTCACGTGAAAGTCGATGACTAGGAGACGCATGAGTCGATATTTTTCCATGCTCTCTCATCAGCGGATAAGCACAATATTGCAAAACATATACAAAGTGAAATGTGAATGTGTGCTACTTCTATACTTGTGTCGATGTAAACGAAGTACTTTAAAAAAAATACTATAGTTGATGACTAGATAATCGCAATGCACAATTTAATGTTGGCTGTGGTGGTGGGATACATACATTATTGCCGAAATAAATGGTAGGGGCCTTTCAATTTTTGCAGACAACGCATCGGTTCGGTTCGCGGCATACAGCGAACCGGTTCACGTCGCGGCGCCAAGCTAATTCTCTGCAACGGATATGCAGGGATTCGACTTCATCACATTGCCAGGAGACCTTAGAACTCGGCATTCAACTTCCAAGCACAAAAAAAATCATATGCCATACACGCTCTTTCAAGACCGGGATTGATAGTAGCCTATCTTCGACTACGGCTACGATCATAATTCCTAAGCACAAATCAATTCATTTGAAATGCGCTCTTTCAAGCACGGGATAGATAGCCTAGCCTATCTTCGATTACGTCTACGATCATCCTTGTCTTTGTCTCGTGTTCTGTCGTGGTCAATATCCCTCCCCCTCTCACGTTTACGTTCACGCCTTACATCTCTACTGTGACTGCGACTACTCGTCCGTGAACGGCTCCGACGACTTCTCGATGCCTTGCGCTTTCCACTAGTGTCCCTTCTTTTCTTGGTCGGGCTACTATCCTCCCTGTGTCCTCTTTTAGATGGGTTGTCATCCCCATGCCCCTTTTTGCTACTTCTACGCTCCTTCTGATGGCTACCATGATCCACACTTCTGTTCCGTTTCCTCCTCTGCCTATCCCTGCTTCCACTTCGACTTCTAGACTTTCTGCCACTACTCTGCGATTCGCTCCTACTGCGTACCTTTCTACTCCTACTCCGCGACCTCTTACTACGGCTGATAGTACTTGGCTTGCTCCGGCTTTTCCCTCTACCCATACTACCACTACGACTGCGTGATCTCCTGCTGCGATCAGTCCTCTTCTCGTTGCTTCGAGATCGCTTGCTTCTGCTTCTCAATGCTGATTTAGATGGGGATGGTGAACTTGAACGTCTGCTGCTCCCACTACGACTGCGTCTGCTACGCCGCGAATGTTTTCGCTCTCCCTTGTTTTCACTCCTGTGCTTGCTGCGGCTTCGGCTTCTACCGCGACTGGTACTCCTCTTAGTGTGAGTAGAGGTGCGACTGGTACTCCTCTTAGTGTGGGTAGAGGTGCGACTATTGTGCACCTTGTGTACACTTGTCTCGTTACCTTCCAGCACGCCAGCTCTTTTTGCGCACACACTCGTGGACCGCTCACTGACCTTCGTTTTCTTCGAAGCATCATCTTCCTTCCCAGATTTGCTTTCACTTGCAACCAAACCTCTGCCATCAGTATCAGCCTGTGGCTCAGCTAGGGTGGTGTCCGCCAGATCTGGCCCACTGTCGCTTACCATCTGAGTACTATTATCCGATGACCTCAGACGGCCAGAATTGAATACACCTTGAGTGTTTTCCAAGGTAGCTATATCCGAATCTAGACTGCAATTCGTTGCACCCGAATGTACTGTACTCCCAGCTACAGTCGTCACAGGGGGTGCTGTTGTACCTGTTTGTTCTTCGTCACTGTCCTCTGAGGATGACTCTGGTCGTTCCCTTGTACGGATGCGCGGAGGGGTGGGCATACGCTCATTGCTCATCCTATTTAGAGCTGTGCCAGAGTTCCGAACCGCTGTCCCACCCTCGGCCTCACTACCACTGTCGTTTGCATTCGATTCAGAATCCGAATTCGAATTCGAATCGGATTCGGAAGCGTACGCGATCAAACTTTGTAGCTTCTTGGTTTCCCCATTTTTCTCTGCTGCTTTGTTATTACTAGTTTGTGCATTCCGAACATCGCGACTTCCGGGACTTATTGGAGCATCGGAGAATCGACTACGTTTTCTTGGCTCAATTTGTGGTGGGCGTTTCGGTTCCAGGCCTACTCATCGCATAGCGATTTGCACATCACACAATCACGATCATTATGCGCATAGATGCGACGTGCATACCATTTGTATACACAAAGTAGGGCGGATACCATGGTCCAAACGCAGATATACGAATCAGTGAAAGGAAACACACGAACATACGCATACAAATGAAAGAAAGGCATATGCCATATACATTTACAAGATAATAAAAATACAGTACGCGTGTATGGAGCGCGCACACCCGTGAAACATACCGAAACATCCAGAAAGACAGTCGGAGGGGGTCAGGAAAAGACAAGGGCAAGCAAGCGGTGCGTAAAGCGAATGAGAAAGAGAAGAGATGGATTAGCTCAAGGAGAACTAATGATTAGATATAGGCACGACCAAGACATGCATGCCTCCACTATACACATCAGCTGCAACTACCACAATACGCAGAAATGGACGCATACGCTACATCGCATCGTATGGGTCCATTCCGGAATCGGACATATAAGAACAGAGAAACAGTTTATGCAATAGAGCACCACATCACCCAGAATCACATAATCGTCCGCACAAGTGCAAATTCAAAGAAACACTCAGCACTCGATTCGAATTAAGTGGATCAGATAGTTTATTTATCGAAAGTGCGCACGGGGCTATATGCTTTTACAGTATTTCAACTCAAGGGTGCGATGGCAGGGCGGTCGCGCAAACGCCGAAGAAAAGAGGACGCTCACACTATACTTACCGAGAGAATTTCGAACAACATTGGTAACCATGCTATCTGTTACTTCTTTCAATACGTCGACCAACAACCATCTTACTTTTAACATCTGGTGAGGTTGTAGTTTGGTCATCGAGTATGGCGATTTGGTTGGTGGTGGTTTTATTTTGGGTGCAATTTCGGAATCATCATGCCCGGTGTGAAAAATATAACATGGGACAAAATTCGAAGCAAATGCGGAACCCGAGACAAAGCGCAAAGCAGGATAATTAAAACTAACTCAGGAAAGCCTCTTTTGATGGATTTAGCAAGCGGATAGCAGAGCAAAGAACAAGAACCGGCAAATGCAAAGCGAGCCTACGAATTCAACACTCAGGGCGGAAACCGGTACAAAGCGAAATAATTGAAGCTATCTCGAAATGACCTCGTTCGATGGAAATTGCACACAGAAAGCAAAGAAAAAAACAGCAGAAAAAGAACCGACAAAATGTGAAGCGTACGCGCCTGCAGCTACGAATCCAATAAGATACTGCTGGGAAAAAGAATACAACCGGCACACCATGAACAATGCCGCCCTGGCTTGTAATGCAAGCGACTCAACGTGGCTTAGGCAATGCAACCACAGAAGAGTGTGTGCCCAAACACCACTAGAACTTACCTCCAGCCTCGCCCGAGCTTCCGGTGTCATATCGGCTTCCAAATCTACTGAGACTTCCCTGATCGCTCGTTTCTGCAGCGTGGCCGCGTGAAAGAATATGTTTGTGATATATAGGTTTACAACAACCATACAAGAGTGCACAATAATAGCCGTTAAATGAAAGGTACTTATAAAGAATTGGAGATTTGAAACAACCAAATTCAATTAACAGCAGTCGCGAATCGAGTTGCTGTATAACATTGACGAAATGGCACCGATACCTCCGAAACCAATTGCTTACTAAAAGCACAATATCATATGCGCTACTGGCATTCGAGCTTCCGCGTAGAAGACGGTTTAATACACAAAAACAAACCGCAAAAATAGCTCAATCACGCTCCAATATCCCACAGATTGGATAAGCCTGAAGTACAACAATACAAAATCGGATTCCCTCCAAAAAAGAAATCGCACGAGTCGCACAAAAACTTGAATCAGTTCAGACAGGCACCTTTTTCACAGTACTCCTCTCTACCGGGTCACTATGTGCCATCGGCGCGACTGGGAAGGTACTAAAACTCGGGACGTTCGGAGTCACACTGTACGCGGCTGTGCTTTGAGGGGGCTGCTGTGGCATTGCAGAGGCCTTCTTCTCAATATCTGTGTTCTCCTCATCACTGCCATCATCATCATCCCACCGTGACTTGCCATCGGTTCGCTCCTTGTACTTGTTCTTCTCCGCCTGTGTTTAAAGGTTACCATCGGAGGGCACGTATCAGTAGATGTGCACACATCCGCGTCTGGCGATTGCAGCTAGGAATTTATACAGAGGCAAGGCATATATGCATTCACATCAGAAAATCATCTACACCTACAGACGCGAGTCTGCATCCTGTTTCATAACCACATACACGGTACATATACACTTAGCATTCACACACCACCCCAGAACATTCCACACAACACAACATACCTCATTCTCTTGCATTCGACGCTCCTCCTTCTCTCGGGCTTTGCGCTTCTGCTCCTCGTTCTTCGCGAGCGCATCTCTGATCCACGCAGGCAGTTTCTGCTTGTCCTTCTGCTTCTGCTCTTGTTGTTGCTGGTATTGGTACGCCAGTAATTCCTGTTTCCGAATTTCTTGCTGACGTAATTCCGCGGCCTGGTAGGATATAAGTCGGTATGACAAGTATCAGACACAGAAGCGTTTATACTCGCTTAGTATAGACGCAGGGCCGTAGCTAGCCAATTGGTTTAGGATTAAAAGGGAATCCAAGAACAAGGATGAATTCGAAAAAATTACCTACGACACTCATCACAAGGATTACTCATGTAATCTGTGTAATTGGAATCATGATTAACCCTGAATAGTGAGTAGACACACAGAAAATGTCCTACCGGGCTAATAGAACCACCACCCGAAGCACTGTGCACGAGCCCGCTAGAGTCGATCAGCCTCCACTTGCAGAATACACTCAATCCCTGGGCACGCAGTCGTACAATAAGCAAAAGAAAAGTCATATACACACCAGCACCACATGCATATCCAACACACACACACACAGATAATATATATATATATATATATTATGCACAAAGCTAACGCCTTGTACCCACCTGTTCCTCCTGCAAGCGCCTCAGTCTACTGCGCTGCTCTCGTAACATCATCTCGCGCTGTTCCCTATCCGCCTCCATATCCGCCTCTTGCTGGGCCTCATGCTCCAGCATGGCCAAGTGCTGTTCTTGCTGCATGATCTGTTGCTGGTACTGCTGTTGCTGCAAGGCCTGTTCCTGCACCAGCTGCTGCTGCACAAAGTACAGGTGCTGGGGCACCCCCTGCGGTACCATGCCCATGTTCATACCCGTGTTCATATTGATACCCATGCTATTCAAACCCATCATATCCATCGGCGGTGGTTGTGGTGGCTGCGACTGCGGTTGCTGGGTCTGCATGTGTGAATTCATATTCCCCAACTGCGCGTGAACATGCCCCATTCCCTGTATCTGTTGTGAATACGGGCACTGTACGTTGATCCCGGCGGCCTGTGCGGCGGCTTGCGCATGTGCCTGGGCCTGCAAGTGTGATGTATTTTCGCTCAGAACGGTTCACCGAGACTATTCGTCTACAACGCGATGCAATCTATCTATAGAGCCACATACCTAAGTCGAGAATGCAATGTACAATAAGATATACAAAGACGATACGATAAACTGCCCAATGTATAAGTATATATATATTGTATACGAAGCATACACTAATACACGTGTAGAAATCCTCTTACCTGAGCTGCCTGCTGTTGCGCCTCAGACATATGGGGGTGCATATTCACGTATGCCTGATAGATGTTCTGCTGCATCTGCTGTGCGCTGTACCCCATATTCGCCTGATCATACCCACCTTGCTGCGCAGACGCATTGTATTCCCCATTGTAATCGTGCTGATGCATACCTTGCGCCTGAATATGAGCCTGTGCGTGCTGCTGTGTGTATCCTTGTGCGTGGTGTTGTATATACTCCTGTGGTGGTGGTGCATGTCCCTGTGCGTGTTGCTGCGGGTGTACTTGGCTGTTAGGAGCGCCGGCAATGTGTGATGTGGCGGCAGCGTACAATGCTGCCTCAGCAGCCGCGGGCCCGGACAGACCATTTTCTGCGATGCAGTGAAACGCAGACGTACGAAGGATTCGTTTATAAGCCATCGGGGTACAAATAGCAGTAATCAACTGTTGGTAGACGACTGGGCGTATGATTATACTAATGTTCTGAATTGCAAGAGATTCTATACATGTATCTATAGCAAACTGTTTGTATGAATATGAACTGATGTAACCTGTGTAGAGTAGATAGAGCAAATGATCTGGACGCAAGGGTAAAACATTGAGACAGACATGCTAGCCTCGATCATGCCTCACTCATAGAGACAATACACACCACAGCCAACTAATCAGCATATGCGTAGGTACGGAAAGAACACAGATACAACTTCTCCAATAGAAGCGCTTGGCATTTGTGTAAAACATACCATTTCCATCTTCATCGTCTTCTATTTCCATGTCATGCAACTCCTTATTCTCCTCCTCGGCCTTAGCCTTCGCTGATTCACGCTCGCGCCGTTGCGCCGCAAACTGCAGCGCCTGCTGGGCCCAGTACTCTGCGTCTCCCATACTTCAAAAATAGAGCTGAAAATATGCACATGTGCCAGAATGTATAAATATATGTGTGCGTGAAAGAGGTGAAGACGTAGCTAAAAGCATAGGTCTTGAAGGTGACATGTATGGAAGAATAGAATAGGAACGAAGCTTTGACCGAGGGAATATACGACAAATTCTGCGACAATCTCCAAATTACAGGGATGGTAAAGGTAAATATGTATAACCTAAACAAAATAAAAAGTATACTTCTTATATATAAATATGTGTATGCAAAATTAAGAAAATACAAGTACAAAGATATACATAAAATGATATTTAAACTACAGATATATATATTGGTATATATATATATATATA
>NW_014040419.1:93279-98295 GCF_001186125.1 Sphaeroforma arctica JP610 | reverse complement strand
ATATATACATACATACTTACATACATACATACATACATACATACATACATACATACATATATATATATATATATATATATAAGCACAGTGTGACACTGCACACAGCTTACGCAGGCGACGGCCTTAATTCCGGGACAGATTGTGTTGTTATGCGGTTCATGGTGAATGCTGCGGGTAATACCCCATCTTGAGGCCTCCTGATGCGAAAGAAGACGCAGCTTTGGGGCTTAGTTCCACTTTAGTGCGTATGTATCAGATTGCCCCCACACATTTGAATAAGTACACACAGATTTAGGACAAGGGAAGCAGGTACCACGAGATGATTCAGCACTTCTGTGGTGCCTGTACGCGTTTGTCACAGGTGGTATAAGCTTCGCCAGCCTGGTCACTCTACCTACGGAGATGCTTGGGACTAGATTGACAAGGACGATGCCGGAAGATAGGCTTAAAGTTTAACCACAATATTCTTGTTTTCTCTTGAGAGCACTCAAATGCGATGGACATCACAGTCAAAGGAAACGAGCACTAAATGTAATCGCCTTGAACTGGTTCAGGGGACGTAGGCCACTATAAGACAAACATGCTGAAGGCCGAGGCAGATGCACCTGGGACCTTGAAATAGTGCGGTAGCTGAGCGAAACCTAATGAACACATCATATGTGTGTATTAGACGGTAGAAACACAGATACGCATGTGTATATATTTAACTGATTGTTTGGACATATAAACAAGCATGTGAACGTTCGATCGATAGATCGATAGATCGATAGAAAGGCACTACCAAAATTATAAACATAAAGACGAGTGTATGTGCAACTAGGGACACCGGTCAAATATTGCATAGGCAAATCAACGGTGACATTTTGACAGTTCAAATATGCCACCTCGCACTACCAATGCGGAGGTTGCATCTGCGTATAGTTGGGACGTCATCAGCGAAATGGCGTGCCGGTTTCGGTACATACCTACGATTGAAACTGTTTTGGTAAGAGTAGAGCCGCATGAATTTGCGTGAGTTTGCGCAAAACTTGTGCACGTAGACGAGCGTGTGCAATACTCATCAGGAAGACATAACTATCTGATATACGTATATGTGCACACACAAACACGCACATACACACACACACACACATACCCCACACACGCATATATATATAAATATAATACATACATATATACATATACATATACATACATATATATATATATATATATATATATTCTTTACACAAACCTTAATCCGGGCGATGCATCTCCGTTTTGTTGCGCGGTCATCTGTGATATGGCGTTCTGGTTGCTGTATATACTTGAGTGGGCATTGTTGCTTAAACTGTTGTGACGTGAAGCGTTCTTATTCGAACTGTGAAAAGGGAATCCACTGCCCATGGATATGGACGACACTTGTGCCGGCGATGGCTCGACTCTATTCGTACCCAACGCCAGCAGGGATGTTCTGGAGAGAAGAAAAGTTCAAAGAGTATTTATATATCCTCGTGGTTCAATAGGTGATCTGCTTAACGCCAGCAGGGATGTTCTGGAGAGAAGAAAGGTTCAAAGAGTATTTATATATCCTCGTGGTTCAATAGGTGATCTGCTTAACGCCAGCAGGGATGTTCTGGAGAGAAGAAAGGTTCAAAGAGTATTTATATATCCTCGTGATTCAATAGGTGATCTGCATAACGCCAGCAGGGATGTTCTGGAGAGAAGAAAAGTTCAAAGAGTATTTATATATCCTCGTGGTTCCATAGGTGATCTGCATAACGCTAGCAGTGCTGTTTTGAAGCGGAGGTTAGGGGATATTCATATATCGTAGTAGTTTAAATATGTAATTTGAAGAAGGAATCGCTTTGGACATGAAGCGATGAAAAATAAAATAACAATAAAACTTGTACTGCTAATTGGTCGCCTCTATGTGTACCAAGTTTCATACGCCATTAGTGATTTTCTGGAGAGGGTTTGGGGTACAAATCCATCGAAGTGTGTGCATGGATAATTGATCCGGGGGTTGTGTGTATGTCAAAGTGTACTTTGAGTGAGAGACTACCGACGCTTGTGCGCGAAGATATATATTGTTTTTTTTTTTGTTTTTTTGGGGGGGGAGGGGGAAAAGGGCAGACATGACCATGGACGAGACTTGTACGGGTGGCTGCTCACCTATGGGTGTGCCTAACAGCAGCAGTGATTAGATAAAGTGGGGTTGTGCGAAGATTTCGATCGCGGTGTGCACGCGTGCAGGTCAACAAAGCCACGGAATAAGGACATACAAATACAATAATAGATATTACGTATTAAAATATGGTGCATACGATAATGATATACAAAATACAATAATAGATATTACGTATTAAAATATGGTACATACGATAATGATATACAAAATACAATAATAGATATTGCACATTATAAATATGATACATACGATAATGATTATACAAAA
The DNA here is from genome assembly GCF_001186125.1 of Sphaeroforma arctica JP610. Taxonomy (NCBI): domain Eukaryota; class Ichthyosporea; order Ichthyophonida; genus Sphaeroforma; species Sphaeroforma arctica. The sequence continues at coordinate 95,858 of NW_014040419.1, read as the reverse complement.
TACAATAATAGATATTACATATTTAAAAATATGATACATACGATAATGATATTCTAAATACAATTTAATGAAATACTGATACAACATAAGATAAATAGCACTTACGATGATAAGTCCTCACACGATCTCGCCCTGAGTGAACCGCTGCTGGGTTCTACCAGGATGGGATGCAAGTCTTCGTTTTGCGACAAACTTAAATCCTGAGAACTATTGATTCGTACCATTTGCTGATTGATGGAATGGAGAAACACACGGATTCCAAGGTCAGAATGTGACTAGGATATGGGCCTGGCAAAGGACAGTGGGAGGAAATTTGAGAGAGGTGGTGTGTAATGTCTAAGATAGAGAAACCGATGACATACGTACAAGTTTCTTTCTACTCTACACGTTTAAACAATGTCAAAAGCCTGATTGGTAAACAACGCCTATGAAGTGTTTTGACTGACTTCGGATGTAAATACCACAGCAATATGCGTCTATGCACCAAGATATACTGTTATTGATATGGACATAATACTTGTAGATATCGGATGTCCAGTTCACACGTACGTAATACTGTACGTGTGAATTGGATACACTCAAGCACATACACCGAGTTGCCCCAAATTCAACACCTCAAGAGAAGGACTATACACATGTACATAAACGACTTAGAAAGGCAAATACGCGACTAAGGGCAAAACCATGGTGCCAGACACGCAGTAGAGTACGGAGGGAAACCGAAAGGTGAACCCAGATGCGTCAATATGCAATGTACTCCGTCTGTTAAATCTTACAGCACACACGCCTGCATCACGAAGGAAATACATATCCAGATACATATGGCACAGACAACAGTAAGTACCAGAGGCAGTATTCATAGGGCTAGGAACACACTATGGCTTCAATGCAACTAGTAGAGAATATATCTTGTCGGCCTGTGCTGGCTATATACTTACAAGGATACGCATGTAGCACACATATGTAGCCCTTACACATCAGAACTGAAAACCAACTCACAATAGATTGCCAGACACAAACCAGACACAAATCATACACAAACCAGACACAAACCAGGCACAAACCAGACACAAATCCTACACAAATCATACACAAACCAGACACAACCCAGACACAAATCATACACAAATCATACACAAACCAGACACAAATCAGGCACAAATCAGACAAGAACCAGACACAAATCATACACAAACCAGACACAACCCAGACACAACCGCCAGACCACAAGTGACTCCAGGTGACTCCATATTCACACATACACTATACATATATAAAAAAGCAATGGTAGATAACCACACACAAACCACACAGAAAACCACACACAGCCGCCACGCCACAGGTGACCTACCGTGACTCCAGGTGACTCCATATTCACACATACACTATACATATAAAAAAAGCAATGGTAGATAACCACACACAAATCACACAGGAAACCATACACAGCCGTCACGCCACAGGTGACCTACCGTGACGCCAGGTGACCCCATATTCGAAGTATTCTGTCGGCCTATGCCGCCCACCGTCCGCGTGCTCTCATCTAACCGCTGTGTGCGATTGCGTATCTTCTGATCCGCCAGCAGTCTGTAGGTGGCCACCAGATGCGAATTGGTCCCGGCAGTCAAGTCTTTCTCGAGTTGCTCCATGTTTAATCCTGTGCATGCGGGTATACATCAAGCCGTGGTCAGCGAGGAGCGTTACATAGTGTGCCAGTCTGTGCGTATGTACAGTGTCCATCGGGTTAGGTACGGGTATGGGGCATATGGATGTTTACTGGATATCCTGTACAACTCCAACCAGGCACACACTACACGCGCACACACACACATTGAGCCGTTGATAAGGGGCTGGTGAGATGCATTCAATACCGAACAGACAATCACCACGACAAGGGCATCCTTCCGTACTACTGCACAATCGCCTCGACCTCAGACAGCGAATGAATCACTTGTCCTCCTGTGTGCGTTGGTGCATACACAGGTTTACAAACAGGATGGGGAACCCCGCTCTAACCACCCCTCCATGCCAAGGAAGCTACTACCACTGAGTACACAGGCTACAAACAGGATGGGGAACCCAACTCTAACCACCCCTCCATGCCAAGGAAGCTACTACCACTGAGTACACAGGCTACAAACAGGATGGGGAACCCCGCTCTAACCACCCTCCATGCCAAGGAAGCTATTACCATTGCATAAATGTACGAAGAGAAAAGCTTCCAATCACCTAAGACACCGATCAGTGGGTGATGACGACATATACATCCTGTGCCATTTGTGACACGGGAGAATTTCTCCTCGTAAGATATTTCACATATAAGAAGACATCCAAAAACACCTATACACACATAGGCCTCCTTGACACTACAGAAATATATACGACACCACAATAACCACGTATACATACACCAAACAACTACGTACACATACACCACACAACCACGTACACATACACCACATAACCACGTAAACATACACTACACAACCACGTATACATACACTACACAACCACGTATACATGCACCACACAACAACGTATACATACACCACACAACCACGTATGCATACACCACACAA
>NW_014040419.1:91405-92091 GCF_001186125.1 Sphaeroforma arctica JP610 | reverse complement strand
ACAACCACGTATACATAAACCACACAACCACGTATACATACACCAAACAACCACGTATACATGCACCACACAACCACGTATACATACACCAAACAACTACGTACACATACACCACACAACCATGTACACATACACTACACAACCTAGTATATATACACCAAACAACCACGTATACATACACCACACAACCACGTATACATACACCACACAACCATGTACACATACACCACACAACTACGTATGCATACACTACACAACCACGTACACATACACTACAAACCACGTATATATACACCACACAACCATGTAAACATACACTACACAACCACGTATTTAAACACCAATCAATTACGTACACATACACCACACAACCACGTATATATACACCAATAAACTAAGTACACATACACCACACAACCCCGTACACATACACTACACAACCACGTATACATACACTACACAACATCATACAATTACACCACACAACAACGTATACATACACCACACAACCACGTATACATACAATACACAACCACGTATACATACACCACACAACCACGTATACATACACTACACAACCACGTATATATACACCACACAACCACGTATGCATACACTACACAACCACGTATTAAACACCACACAGCCATGTACACATACACTACACAACCACGTATACATACACT
>NW_014040419.1:85865-89538 GCF_001186125.1 Sphaeroforma arctica JP610 | reverse complement strand
AGTAGTATATATATATATACATGTATATATATATATATATACATATATAGATATAGATGTGTATATAGATATAGATAGATATATAGATATATAGATTAGTATATACAATATATATATATATATACATATATATATGTCAATCATAAATCCGAATACCGTGTGTACTAATTCCTTAACATGATAAAAATATAACCTATACAGATCTCCCTCAAAAACACACGCGAACGTCCATTGTTGCCGCCGAACTACAAACGCCTAACTTTCTCACATTCACTTGCGTTCCGCTGTTGACAATGCATAAAAGCCGAAAGTATCTTTTGTGGTCTGTAGATACTATTTATACACACTATTTATTGAATATACATACTATTTATACATACTAAATATACATTTTAAAAACACATATAATTTATACATACTAAATATACATACTAGTTATACATACTATTTACACATACTAAATATACATACTATTTATACATGCTAAATATACATACTATTTACACATACCAAATATACATACCATTTATGCATACTATTTATACATACTAAATATACATACTATTTACACATACTAAATATACAGACTATGGATACATACTATTTACACATACTATTAATACATACTATTAATACATACTATTTATACATTCTATTCATATTACAAAATATACATACTATTTATACATTCTATTCATAATACAAAATATACATACAAAATATACATACTATTTATACATACTAAATACACATACTATTTATACATACTATTTATACATACTAAATATACATACTATTTATACATACTATTTATACAGCTGATCACTCCTTAGAATCGTACGAGGCATTTTTATGTCCCTGTGTGCCACATTCAGTTAGTGACAGTACACTACAACCAGAATTTATGTGTGTTTTATGTACGCTGTATGTGCAACTTATCGCCCAAATAACTCACCATCTATCCCCATACACTCCCAAGTATCAAATCAATCTCATGTTCATTCTCCGTCTTACTCCCACAGTTACCTACCTGGCTTTATGTCTCTGTGTGCCACATTCAGCTGGTGGCAGTAGAGGACCGCTGACAGTATCTGACAGAAGAGTTTCTTGGCTTTCTTCTCCGGTACAGCCCCTTCTTTCTCCACGTAATCGTATAGATCACCCCCCGGCGCATACTCCAGTATGAGAAACAGGTCATTAGGCGTTTCTGCTACCTGTTATGAAGCAGAATCAGACATACGGAACATTGAGTAGGGGCATGGTATGGGTATGCGATGGGCTAGAGTTTAGGGTTTCACAGCTCATGGATTGTCTCGGTTATCTGATACGTACAATACACAAATAGAGACACATACGAACAGTAAGTGTGCGCATCGTGCGAGTGTATAACGTCAGGCCATTAGTTGGGTTTTTTCATCTGATCTGATGCAAATTAGATGTGCAAATATCAAGAGAGTGCACTGTAACATATTTGAGAATTAGGTTCATTCGACGTTTCTCCTACCTCTAATAGAATGATACCGAACTACACATACAATCATGATGTGTATACTATGATTCGACGTTTCTCCTACCTCTAATAGAATGATACCGAACTACACATACAATCATGATGTGTATACTATGATTCGACGTTTCTCCTACCTCTAATAGAATGATACCGAACTACACATACAATCATGATGTGTATACTATGACGTCATCGAGTAGGAATTTTTTCAAGCAGCGAAGACTTCCAAACACTACCATACATCGAACAGGGTCAACACACGAGAATGCAACGAATAACGTCACAAGACAATTGAGTTGAGCAGTGTATGGCGTCATTCCGTGTATAGGACTAGAAAGAGACGGAACTGAAGGAGCATGTTTCACATGATCGCAGCACTCCGTAGGCCTTTCGTCTACAATAGTCCAGTTCACCTTAATTGGCTCTCGTCATGTCACAAGACAGGCACAGCGTATAGACACCACAGATATACGTAACAAGATCGTAAATATACATATGCGCACTATATACATTTCAAACGCGCACTATATACATTTGTTGTGAAGGCATATATGCAATGTGACCTGCACATGCGGTAGGTACAGGGGTTTGCATGACGTCACTACAAAATGACGTCATTACGACAGATATCCGTACAAGAAAGATACAATGAAATATTCCAAACGCCTTGCGGTAAGGTATCGCCAAGCTTGCTCGCCACATGCATAAAACTTACAACGCGAAAGTTATAGAGGATGACGTACTTACAGACTACACAGGGGGGCACAATACACTGGCGTATGACGGGATATATATATATAGATGTGTGTGTGTGTGTGTGCCACAGGCAAGCATGCATAACACGCCGCCTTTGCGGATTACCATACAGATAATAGGCGACTTTGAAGACTTTCACGTCAGACCTGAGATTTGCCAAATGATGTCAATGATGACGAAATCATACTGGGAGGCACCAGATTGAGTCATTCACGGCCATCACAATATTGACTACCACAGCACGAAACTCTGTATAGAATATGATAAGTAAACAGCACGAAACAAGAAGCCACTATGCGGTCTAAATAAAACGCTATGGAATCATATGGATATGAAGACTTGAGACATAAGACAATAAGAACACTTAACATGTAACGGCCTTTATGAATTATGTGGAATGTGAATAGCTCACATTCATTCCCAGAAAAGGTTTCCCCGAGTACACAGATTATATGAGATTTCCCCCAACTACATAGATTATATATGTTTTCCCCAAGTACACAGTATAAATGTTTCCCCAACTACATAAATTATATATGTTTTCCCCAATTACATAGAGTATATATGTTTTCCCCAAGTACACCGATTATATATGTTTTCCCCAAGTACACCGATCATAGAAGCTTTCCCCAAGTACACCGATTATAAAAGTTCTCTCCATTACACCGATTATATATGTTTTCCCCAACCACATAGATTATATATGTTTTCCCCAACTACATAGATTATATATGTTTTCCCCAACTACATAGATTATATATGTTTTCCCCAAGTACACCGATTATAGAAGCTTTCCCCAAGTACAATCGATTAGAAAAGCTTTCCTCAAGTACACCGGTCATAACTTTCTTCCCCAAGTACACAAATTATAGAAGTTTCCTCAAGTGTACAGATTATAAAAGGATTGACATTTGTCACAAGGCCGTGTTAATTGTCGCTAGTGGGCATTAAGATACACCCACCTCGTATAAACTGATGACGTGCGAATGCTTGAGCAGTTTCATCACCCTTATCTCCAGATACAAGCGTTCCTTAGTTAGTTCGTCGTGCAATTGGCCCTTTGTTATTTGTTTCACGGCCACAAGTTCCTGCAGTAAAAGCGTGGTCGAGGACAGGAATTAATTAATTAAAGTGCTCACTGGGTGATACATGGAGTATACGTTCATCGGTACACAGGATACCATACCTCACCGCAATTTATACAACCGACTAATGCAATGTTCAAGACAAAAGAATCATACCTAACGTATATGGATCCTCACGTACATGGATATACACACAAACGCAAACACAAACACAAACATTAATATATATATATATATATCATAATATGCATGTATAATATATATATATAAATATATAGACTGAGTCATATACATACACACACACACACACACTATATATATA
>NW_014040419.1:81580-83588 GCF_001186125.1 Sphaeroforma arctica JP610 | reverse complement strand
TATATATATCATTTCTGTTAATATATTTACGTGTGAGAACTCGTATGTACATCTCAATCTGTTCTCATACTTTGGATTTACAACCAGGTCCGACGTAAGCGACTGGCCAAACTAGAGGCATCCAGCTCAGGGCGCTCTGCTTCTCCGGTAACTCCGAATGTTGAGTCCTCGGTTGTCAAGGCTGAACCATTGGTTGCTAAGGATGAGTCATCGGAATTTAAAGATGCGGTTGTAAAGGCTGAACCTTCTGTAGCTAAGGACAAGGTTGCTGCTGTGCAACCGGCACCAACGGTGCGTAGTGGGAATTTTAGGCATGCTCGGAACCGACCACTCTCATATCACTGTCATCTTCATTGTATGGCATTTTTACGCATGCTCAGAACCGGCCACTCTCATATCACTGTCATCTTCATTGTATGGCATTTCACCTCCCCATTGTCTGACGTCTGGTGCTTCAATTCGATGTCTGATTAGAATTGAATGTGTCAGTACATCTCCAAATCCAACCTCCCGGGTTCTCTTTTTGTCCTTACTCGGTGAGGCTTTCAATTGGAGAGTCACCGCCAACGCACATTCTATTTGTCACCACAGTCTATGTACACCATCACGATGAAACGTAGTAGACGAGCGCTAGTGCCTCTCATCTATACAATCTGACATGGTGTCATATACTGAACTCTCGATTATATTGTGCGTGATCCATATTTGTTAGGTCGATGCGCCCAGCAAGCCTGCCCAGAAAGCCGCTACAGCCGCACCGCAGATGGTTAAGAACGCTATGCACAGGTGGGTTTATGGAATAGGTTGAGGGGGTGGGTGGCTTTAGGATGTAGGGTGCATGTACTATGGTTGTAGGTATGGTGTGTGGTTGTGTTACATTGGGCCACTATTCTTGTATTGGACTTGGTTTAGATGTAGTCACGCAAGGGGAAGCTGGGAGAGGCTGTTGGTTGGGGAGTGAGAACTTCGGGTGTTTAGGGCGACAGGTGTGTTGCAAAACCGGACACTGCTCTGAGCATTACTTGTACTTTAAATACATCTGTGGGTAGTTCGTCCTAATGGTTTCTATACAAGCCGTTGAATTGAAGACTTGACTTAAAACTAAATCTTTGGTTTAATTTTACATGAATCTTTCTGGTGAAGCATATATTTTATACGCATTATCGTTCCCATGTTTAATTATGGCAATGAGATCGTAGTCTTTGATAGGCGGCAATCCTACAGAAAAAGTGATCTACAACTATACTGCCTACTGTATGTATATATATATATATATATATATATTTTCAAAGAAATGTACAAAGTAAATAAGGAATTTGGTCGGGATAACTGCCATGTTTATCAAAATAATTCGTCTTCTAATCAATATGATATTACTTTACAAGTTTGGACTTATTCCGCCGTTCCAAAATCTGGTTGTACCATTGTCAGCTCGGCTGAGTTTAGGAAAACCCATCAATCAAAATAATTTTGATTCTGGCTAGTTAGTTCCAAGCGCCCTGACAACTATTTCTAGATCAGCATGGACACTAACATATCATAATCGTTCTATCAAAGAATAGCCAACACAACATTTATAGTTACTGCCGACTGTGGGCTTCGCCCGATCCTGTCCCAGATTTTGGCTTTCTTCACATATGTACTATGATATATAGTAAGTGGGTTTAAATAACTAAATGTAAGCTTGTCTGTTTTATTTTATTGGATCTTGGTCGTAGGGATATATGTATTATACTCAATATGAAGTGGACCCATGTACCACTGGCCAATCCTTCAGGCACAGCAGAGGATATGAGTGACCTGGAGTCGGAACTGCAAAAGGACAGGGGTATGCTCCGTGCCAACAATTCCACATATGCATATACTATATCTATTTACACACACATATATATATATATATGTGTGTGTGTGTGTGTGTGTGTTTGTGTGTATATTTATATATTTATATATTTATATATTTATATATTTTATATATTTATATATTTATATATTTATGTATTTATATATA
>NW_014040419.1:66472-81428 GCF_001186125.1 Sphaeroforma arctica JP610 | reverse complement strand
TGCACGTAGACTTATAAAGTTTTTACTATATCGCATTTTTTACATGCACGCATCAGATTTTTACTATGCTGGATTCTCTGAGCGCACAACATCAAATAAGTGCTTCGCCATATGTATGTTTATGATTGTATATAACCATATACATGTATAATTGTGTTCGTCTATAGCCGGAGATAAGTTCAACCATGCATATGTCCACAAATCAAGGTCATAATCCCACAAGCCTAAGGTTTTAGGGTATTCATTCTTGACTCCATTTGTATGTAGGCTTGAGTGATACTGATCCCCTATACTTGGGCAAAGACGACGTGGACAAAGCGTTGCTGAGTCGCCTGTCCAAGCCAAATGCACAGAAGCCCTTCTTATACCTGTTGCAGTGCTACTCGCGCGCCAAGAACTTGAGTAGGCGGTTGGCCCCATCGGTATGTGTCTTTACCGTCTATGTGTAACCGAAACACCAGTATTTTCAGTTCTATCTACCCTGAAGTCCCTATACCTCTATCCCTAGTATAGCCACATCTACTCGTAGTACAGTTGTATCTACGCTAGCACACTCGCCCATGGCTCATGTGGCTGCCTAGACGAAGTGCCTTTGACGTACTTACATGGGATTGTATGCAACTGTGGGTATATGTTTACGGTTGTCACTTGTGCATGAGTGGATGCATCGTCTGTCTTTCGTTCGCCTCGAACTTAAGCGTTCCGTGTATACTGCCGGGTGTATGTTGATCGCGATTAACGGATTTGCAAGTATGAAACCCTTTGTACCCTATGACAAGTTGCCATATCCAACAGGAATTTTATCTGCTACAGATGCTGCTTGTTTGTATTCTAGTCAACATGTGACATGTTCGGTACTTTTGTTTTATGTACAGCAGTGTACGTGTGGACAATCAAACGAAAGGTGGCTCGCTTATGATGTTAGTATGTAATCATGTAGTATGTTCGCATCCGCACACACTGGATGCCTCGATGCAACGCCTGCGTACGTCTACTGTGAGTACTATCTCCACAACTATACCTACCCTAAATAGATGATAAGTCTACTTTCCTAGCATAACTAGATCAAACGACACCGTATATCGAGCTTGGCTAGCGCTCGTTGCCCAGTCCAACACGGGCCACGTCATTGGAGCGTCCCGGTTTGAAAGCGGTGATAGCGGTACATACATGTATTACCTTCATTGGCTCTGGTGTGCAGACAAAAGTCTAGGCTAAAACCCTAAGACATCTTCGAGCTGTACAGTCACCACTATGGGGGTCGAGCACTACCTGCATGGTACATTGTATTCACCTGCTTACCCATTCACCTTACCCATTCACGCCAACTCCCATTCACCCGCTTTACCCCCTGCGCCTACAGAGCGCACTCACACCCCATCTGCGAGAGATGTACAACGAGGCCATGGTCTTAATTGCGGGATATAGCGGGATGCAATTGCGGTATCCCGATATATTCGGCGGCGAGCAAGAGACAGGCAGCACCCCAGCGAAGCAGCTGACCCAACCACTGATCTTTGGCGATCCCGATGGCGGCAGTGGCGTGCCACACGGGTAAGTGGAGTTATACGCCTGTCTTTAATATGTGTATAGGCTTCGTGACTGCGTGTGAATACGTGATGTGGTGTATGTGTATTGCGAGACGAAGCAGGACGTAGTTGCGGTATCTGATGTATCATTGGGGCGGTCTGGATCTAAGGACGTACCCCAGCCATTCGACTGGCCAAGTTGTTGCCCTTTGGAGACCCCGATAGCGGCTGTGAACACCATCGAATATTTAGCTTCATTTAGTTCTTTGATTCTTTGTAAAATGCAATTGGTCAGGTGTTCAAGTGTACCGTATTGAGGCCTAATTGATACATGCTACTCAAGGGTAGGCAGGTAGGTATCAGGTAGGTAGGTATGCGCCCATGTATCGGTGAATGGAGTAGATATGTGGATGCACATCTGATGTATAGTATCAATCTGAGAACATGCAGACAGATATGTAGCATGATTGGGATATGCAACGTAAGTTCGTGGGTGTGCACGAGGTCGAGTACTAGTATGGAGAATTGGCTGTGTTTATTTGGACACGCATATACTTATACTTATCAAGCTGTAGATATTTTGACCCCAATTTCAAACCTGAAATGCAATTGGTGCCCGATTTCATGATTGCCTTGGTTGCTCAATACTTAGATGGATAATCGGCCTTTTCTTCATTTGCATACGCACATATATATACCAATGAATGCGAATACCTGCATCGCAATTTTGGCATACTGGCACGTTGTATGCACAGGTTTATAGAAGCGCTTGTTTCTCGATAGAAGGATAAAAACTTCCTATAAATACACACACATATATTAATATTATTATCATTATTATTATTTATTATCATTCTTATTCTTATTCTTATACTTATTGCTATTGTTATTCTTATTCTTATTTTTATTTTTATTACTAGTATTAGTATTAGCATTCGTATTTTTATTGTTATATTATATTATTATAATATATATATATATATATATATTGTGTGTGTGTGTATGTATATGCGTATGTATATGTATATGTATATGTATACGTATATGTGTTTATATAATTTATGTATATATATATATATATATATATATATGTATATGTATATATATGTATATATATATATATATATATGTATATATATGTATATATATATATATATATATATATATATAAATATATGTATATATATATATATATATATATATATGTATATATATATATATGTCCCTCAATATTGACTGCTTACATTAGGTCTCTATCGTCTGCCAAATAATTCCCACCACAGGTTCATGGATGCCCTTGTTGCACGATACAAGGATGAAGAGTTAGACGAGTTGTTGGGCCCTGTTCTATTGGAAATGGTCGCTACGTTGCGCAGTACAGACCTGAACGACAACTTCATCTCACCCCTCAACGCCCTGAGCATGCTGCTGTCGAACAGTGATGTGATGAGGATGGCTGTCAAGCTGCCAGAATGGTGTGTTGGTCGTATGTGATCATGCGTGTTTGGGTGTGATCATCCTCAGTATTACTGCCTGTGGCCTGTCAACCAGGGGAGTACCTGCTTGTGCATAAGTTTTTTTTATGTATGCATGTATGCATGTATGTATGTATGTATGCATGCATGCATGCATGTATGTATGTATGTATGTATGTAAGCATGTATACATTTATGTATGTATGCATGCATGTATGTATGTATGTATTCTTACATGCATGTATGCATGCATGTATGTATGTATGTATGTATTCTTACATGCATGTATGCATGTATGAATATGTATGTATGCATGTATGTATGTATGTATGTATGCATGTATGTATGTATGCGTGTATGTATGTATGCATGTATTTATGTATGCATGTATGTATGCATGTATGTATGTATGTATGTATGTATGTATGTATGTATGTATGCATGTATGTATGTTTCTGCTTATGGAAGTGGCAAAATGATCGTTCTGCCACTCCACGAGGGCTTTGTACCGCTGTAGCTACACCACTCGCTATGTCTTAGCATCCTGTAGTGGAATCATGTATATTGTGGTGTCAATGCCGATGCTGGCGAGTCGATTGCCCTTCCGGTGTACGTGTGGGCACTAATGACCTAGTCTTGTATATGTTTATATCATGCATATGGGTGTATATCCTCTGTTGTGTGCTGTGTGCTGTTAGTATTGTATGCCTATGCATGCGGACAAGTCATCACCGTATTGCGTAGGGTTCTATATATAACATCTCCATATATGGCATCTCTATATATATAACATCTCTATATATATAACACCTCTATAGATAGCATTTCTATATATATAACATCTCTATATATAGCATCTCTATATATAGCATCTCTATATATAACATCTCTATAAATAACATCTCTATTTATAACATCTACGCGCTGGTGCATCATTTCCTCGTTCCGAGCTTGTCACTGCCTTGACGTAGTATATATGTTTGTCGAAACACCTGAGCTCTCTGTGTACGTGTGTTGTGTGTGTATGTGTGTGTGTGTTTGTGTGTGTGTATGTATGTGTGTGTTTGTGTGTGTATGTGCGTGTGTGTTTGTGTGTGTATGTGCGTGTGTATATGTGTGTATGTGTATTTATATTTTTGTGTGCATGTGTGTGTGTTTTTGTGCGTGTGTGTGTGTTTATGTGTGTTTGTGTGTGTATTTGTGTGTGTGTGTGTGTATTTGTGTGTGTGTGTGTGTGTTTGTGTGTTAAAGTGTGTGTATTCTTGTTTTGTCGTGATATATCGGATGTGTCTCTACTTGTACTTGTCTGTTGTGCAAGTCACTCGGCACATGTGTACGTTACTGTGGGCTGCTGTCATAGTAATAAAACCCCCACCTCCACCCTTTAAAATCGTGGGTTTTAGAGGTGGTTGACCACACATATATATGTATAGCGCTTCGACCAAGACATACTGTAAAGCTGCCTCTGAACACTCCAAAGCTTGGCTATGATCCTTCCACTGTACATGTCCTGATGACACTAACAACACATAACGTCCCTTATCGACACTCACAGGACACCAGTAGCAACGGATGCGCTTATTTTCGACGCCCAAGCGATTCTGACACCACTGCTGAATGTCTCCTGCCTATCGACTACACCCCACGACTTTAAGAACACGTACTTTGCCGAGTTTGTGGAGCAGATCGTATCAGATACAGCCTCACAGGTATTTGCGTTAACACATATATATATATATTTATATTATTTTACTATTAAGTTTTTATTTTATTACACTATCCTATTATTCTATTATTCTATTGTTATATTATTATTTATATTAGTATATATTATTATTCTTTGTATTATTATTATTTTTCTTTTCATTATTATTCTTTTTATTATTATTATTATTATTGTCATTATTATTATTCTTATTTTGATTGTATTACTGTATTATTATATTATTATATATATATATGTTATGTATGTATGTATGTATGTATGTATGTATATTATATATATATATATATATATATGTATATATATATATATGTGTGTGTGTGTGTGTGTGTGTGTGTGTGTGTGTGTATTTGTACATGTATATTGCGAATAGCAGATTTTATTCGTTTCGGCCACTCACGGAAATTTCGTACCATTCACATTGACATCATTGGCGAACATTGTCATACAAAGGCATTGATATATCATGAGATCTCTTCATAAGTATCATTCATTGTAATTAGTTCTTTGAATTTTTTGGCCAAAAATGTAGTGTTTTTGAATTTGAGATTTTATTTCTGAAATTCTTTGTCGAGTGCACTACTTAGGATTTCGATTGAACTGGCACTCCGCAACTCTAAGAGTACACCTGATTGGGCTACCTTTCCATGTCCGCTGTTTCTACGATGTAGAATTTATCACTTGTTTTGGGCCATTTTCCGATTTACTTTGGGGATATACGGCTTGTTTTGGTCATTTTTGATTGGCGTGAGGATGTTCGACATAGTCATACTGTATCCCAATTATTCTGGCCATTTTGACTTCGAAACATACCCATTATATCTACTTTTCCAATGTTTGTGGCTTTGCAATAGAGTACAATGATAGCACTTGACATGGCATAGACCACCGTCGCCTAAGCAACCGAACAACCCTCGAGTGCCTTCTATTGATGATAAATTCACTACATACATAGTCATATTCCAATTCTTCTGGCCATCGGACCTTAAAATATACCCATTGCGTATTGTGTCTACCTTTTCGATGCCTGTATTATGTCTACCTTTTCATGCCTGTATTATGTCTACCTTTTCATGCATGTATTAAATATCTCTCTTTTCCCGTCTGTATCATGCCTACCTTTTCATGTCTGTATTAAGTCTTCCTTTTCATGCCTGTATTAAGTCTCTCCCTTTTCACGTCTGTATTATGTCTACCTTTTCATGTCTGTATTGAGTCTCCCTTTTCATGCTTGTATTAAGTCTCTCCCTTTTCACGTGGGTGGCTTGTCATAGGGTACAATGATATCACTCAACCTGGCAAAGACCACCGCCGCCCAAGCAATCAAAACCGCACAGCAGAGTGCCTTCGATATCATTCGGGGTATCCTCAAACTAGCAGACTGCCGGATACCAGTGCTCCAGTGGGTAAGTGAAGAGCATCTGCACACTACAAGCGCCGTCTGTATCTCGTGGTGATTTGATGTACATACATGTACATGCCTGTACTATATGTTAAGAATGATATGACGAGCTGTACGAACAGTTCACTCGAGGGCAATACACACTTGGCTGTATGCCGCGTCTTCAGACCAAAAGTGCGATATTTTAACCTCATGTTTAAGTGATATGTTATAAACATGACATAGGTTTAATTGACTTGTTCTTAATAAGTTTAATTGATATGTTCTTGGCTGAATGAGCTATATGCTGATGCTTGTGCTTCTGATACCTCTTGACACATCTACACATCAGGTGGCACAGTCACTGACCCACAACGTCCAGCGCAACCGCTCACACCCCGCACAGGATGACAAGGTAAGCTCACTCTATGTGCACGCAACAATTGAGTATGTTACGTATGGATTTAGGGTTTTAGAGTTTGGATATATATATGTATATGTATATGTAAATGTATATATATATATAAATGTGTGTGTGTGTTTGTGTCGGTGTGTCTGTGTGTATATGTATATATATATGTATATGAATATATATATATATATACGTATTATGTTAAATGTTAAATGTTAAATGTTATATTTTTTTAGTATACGCATGTACATAGGGCGTGCTCTTTTGTACCTGAATAGATGAATTACTTTGATCCATTCGCTGGCCTGTTGTTCGGTTCTGCGCATGTTAAGCTAGAACCTCCTCGCATGAGGTGATCGTTTTCCTTTACTTTAATACACATACAGAGTCATATATATACTAAACACCAGCGTCAAACGTATCTGTTGAGATGGGCAGGCCATGTGTGTCGTTCTGAACACTATCCTTGCCAACATCGCACACCCATTGCGTGCATACTATGTACACTCCTAGTTCTTGCGATTTCTCTGCGGCTTTTGCACTTTTTTTGCTGCCCTTATCTATCTTCCAGACTTCAGGGCTATTCTTTGCATTCTCCTGACACTCTTATGCATTCTCCGGATACTCTGTGCATCCCCCTGGTACTCCATACATTCTTTTGATACTCTATACATGCTCTTTATACTCGCGATTTCCCATTCTTACCGTGTTTCTCCTTCCCTGCCTTCATTTGCCATCCAGATTTCAGGTCATGGATACTTCCTAAATCTGTGTGAGGTGCTGATGCGTCTGTGCGATCCCTTCACATCGAACCCTGAGGTCCGATTCTTCCCGAAAGTAGTCAACACGTACCTGAATTCACCAGACTGCCGGTTTAAAATGGTACGTTGTCGGTGTGTGAGTGAGGGGAGCGGGGTGTATCTGCCCGTAATCAATTGCGTTTGATAATGTCCTCATATAGTCGGCACATTGCAGTTTTGAAGTGGGATGTTGTCCCATTTTTTTATGTTTGTTTATTTCATTTTGGGGCGTTATTGTGTGATCATTCGAGTGTACGTATTGGACTGCAAGGTGTTACGGGTCACAGAGCGATAGCGTTGTTCGTAGATGGCGCCGTATCCGTCAAAAGAAAACGACAGTACTTCAAAGCATTACCACAATTATTGGAATGAAGTCTATAGTGTACCTGTGCACGCATACTCACACACCTGTGTAGTGCTATGAGAAGACAGTGGTTGCGCAAACGGCCTGAAAGTAGACCGACTTGGCTATGCAGTACCCATTCTGCAAGCCTTTGGTGCATTCAGACTGTGTTCATGGGCTATCAGAGGAAACTCATACGCCATACCTGTCGTAAATTGTATCCTCGGTCCGTATATTCCCAGGAAAGCTAGGTGGTCTTTATTTAAATACCAACCCTAGCACATATAGCAAAATCAGGACCATATCATCCATTCTGCACTGCTTATTATATATATTCGCATACCTGCTCAATACTGTCACATCAGGGTTTAGGGTATCATTCGGGTTTTATGTTTACCGGTCAAATAAGACCCGCGACTGTGTGAGACCAATGACATCAACCTGGAGTGCGTACCGTCACCACACTACCAATACAGTGCTCCTACTGTTCACTTAATGCATGGGTCTACCCATACTCATATCTATATCTCTGCTGGGTAATACTACACGTTACAGGCCAAAGAGGAGACACGGCTCTGTGTTAACAACGAAGAGAATCTCAAGTACATCAAAACATTGGCCGAAACAACAGGGACATCCCCCACGCCACCGCACTTTGTGTGTGAAACGTTCTACATGACCATGTACGCCATTCACCTCGGAGTATGTCTCTTGCGGCACACGGTGTATCCGTATTCCTTTGGTGTGGTTTGTTCGTTTGGTTGTTATATATATATATATATATATGAATATATGTATATATATATATATATAATACATGTATGTATGTATGTATATTACACCATTCCTTCGGGATTTGCCTATGCTCAACCATCTCAAGATTTATCCGTATCGCTATATATCTATCTGTTTGGTGGGGTGTATGTGTGTGGGTGTGAATGTGGATGTATATAGACATACTTTATGCTCATGCACGCCATTTATCTGGGATATGTTCGTTGTATTAGTGCGTGTCATGTATTCTAATTCCTGCATACTCTGGATTTACACATGTGTGTAAGTGTGTGTGTATGTATGTTTGGGTTTACAGGCTTTTTCTCGGAGGTTTTGTTCGAGCTTAGGCGGTTCGCGATGGCTTCTGTATTTCGACAAAAAGTTTCTGTCATCTCACATTATGTCATAGCATATGTACATGATCGATTTATTTATATATATATATATATATGTGTGTGTGTGTGTGTGTTTTAGGGTTTTTATATATGCATGTATGTATGTATGTATGTATACTTTTATGTATGTGTATATATATGTATATGTATATATATATTTATATATATATATATATATATATATATATTACTTTACTCTGTGCCGCAGTGTGTTTGTGTGCGAGACTGTTGACATGACAAACTCTTTAATCAACGACACGCTCTATCCAGATCGACCTCTTGCTTCTGTTTACATTTACGAAGCCAGCTTACCTATGTAGTCCCAGATACGCCGTACCTCTAGGGCTATGTCGCTGTGTAGCTTTTTCGTGATGTGGTCGTCTCTGTTTCTGCGGCTAATGTGCGAGTGTCGCTTATGGGCCGCATAGTCGTAGCCATAGATGGTCGTATGTATCTAGAAGTTGTTTGTGTTGTTTGTAGATGGCTGTATGTATGTAGAAGTTGTTTGTTCGTTTGTTTGTAAATGTCTGTATGTATGTTGAAATTGTTTGTTTGTTTGTTTTTTGTTTGTTTGTTTGTTTGTTTGTTTGTTTGTAGATGGCTGTATGTATGTAGAAGTTGTTTGTTTGTTTGTTCGTAGATGGTTGTATGTATGTAGAATTTGTTTTGTTTGTTTGTTTGTAGACGGTTGCATCTATGTAGAAGTTGTTGGTCTGTTTGTTTGTTTGTAGATGGATGGATGAAGTTGTTTGTTTGTTTGTTAGTTTGTAAATAGATGTATGTATGTAGAGGCTGTTTGTTCGTTTGTTTGTACAGGTCTGTATGCATGTAGAAGTTGTTTGTTTGTCTGTCTGTTTGTTTATTTGTTTGTTGTTTGTTTGTTGGTCACATACACGCATGCATTCACAACGCCTATTCCACGACCAAGTATCGCCTTGCCTAAACCTGGGCCCTGTGTGGTCTGTCGCAGGTGATGAGGGCCATCAATGAGTTTGGTGAACTGAACCGTCAAATCAAACAGTTGACTGGAGTGCTGCAAGACTTCCGTGCCATGCCACCGCCACCCAGCAACAATCCCCTGGAAGCCATGCAACAGAAGCTAGGTATGTCGTAAATTGGTACAGATTTTGGGATGTCGCATATTGGTGCAGATTTTGGTGTGGCGCGAATTGGTATAGTTTTTGGGATGTCGCAAATTGGTCGTTGTACTTGTACAGGTATGTCGCGAATTGGTATAGTTTTCGGGATGTCGCAAATTGGCCGTTGTACTTGTACAATAGTGCAGTAGTACGAGAGCCCTATTGTGTTGTGCTTGTATCATATGCCGTACGGTCCGGTGCGGACCGGGAGGTTGTAGGGAAGTAAGGTGATGTGCTCAGTCTACGCAGGTGTGTACCTGCAAACAAAGTTTGTACCAGACTCAGCTGGAGTGCGTGTGTGCGTGTGTCTGTGCGTGTCTGGTTGAATGGCATCTCGGACTTTCACGGATTCCTGTTACCTGCCCTATTGCGTCACGTGAGCGTAGAGGTTGACATGTGTTTTTAACTTTGCGGGCCGATGCTGGGAGAAAGTCAGGCGCACTGATAGTTCTCCTCGGACAGGACTGTGAAGCTATTGCTATGTACTTAGTTTTGGGTCAGATGTATATAAATATCTCTGTAGATTCTTATTAGATGAATAGTCTTGGGTCAGATGTATATAAATATCTCTGTAGATTCTTATTAGATGAATAGTCTTGGGTCAGATGTATGTAAATATCTCTGTAGATTCTTATTAGTATGAATAGTCTTGGGTCCGATGTATATAAATGTCTCTGTAGATTCTTATTAGATGAATAGTCTTGGGTCAGATGTTTATAAATGTCTCTGTAGATTCTTATTAGATGAATAGTCTTGGGTCAGATGTTTATAAATGTCTCTGTAGATTCTTATTGGATGAATAGTCTTGGGTCAGATGTTTATAAATATCTCTGTAGATTCTTATTAGTATGAATAGTCTTGGGTCAGATGTTTATAAATATCTCTGTAGATTCTTATTAGTATGAATAGTCTTGGGTCAGATGTATATAAATATCTCTGTGGATTCTTATTAGTATCAAGCCTACCTGTGAAGTACACGTACCGATTTTTTTCTCCCAGAAACCAAGTTTGGAAAGAACCATACAATTGATGCCAAATTATTAGTCTTTCGGCTCCTTCGGTGCAGTGTCCATTCACCGTCCTAAAATTTCGTATGAAAAGTAAATAAAAATCGGCTCTCATAATCCCATTTATATTGGGTATGGCAGGTATGGAGAAACTGAGCATGAAGCTGAAAATCCTACACAGCCAGTCCATTGGTCTGCAAGTGGCACTCCTGAACGATGATTTCCTCGAACACGTACTCGCCTTCCAACGGTTACAGTGCACGTGGCTGCTTAAGATCATGGATCCCGAGAATAAGCAGTACGTAGCGCGGGAGTGGTATACACTTTAGCTTACGGGGTATATATACGGAGTGCATCCTGTATATATATGTATATATATATATATATATATATATATATATATATATATATATATATATATATATAGTAGTATATATATATATATATATATATATATATATATATATATATATATATATATATATATATATATGAATTATTAGGTTGTTTGTTGATGTTTAAGAGCTGGCGTTTGTGTAGGAGTAAGTCAATGAGTTTCGTGCCAACCTTTCGGTGGCTCCAGTACGTAATGTGAGCGTGTCATATGGATTGACTTGCGGGTTGTATATATATACGTTTTTACATCCGGGAAAAGATAGCCGCGCGCATGTGTCGTATCTCTGCTATCCGAGGGATCCACACTTGTGTGTACGTACTGCGTGACTGGATATGTGTGTGGGTCTCACATTGCACAGTTACATATGTAACACGGTCGTATATCACTCACACACACACACACACAGCCATGGCCATGTGAGTACGTCAAGCCTGACACACACATGCATACACGATTATCCTACATGCTACCTGCTAACCCTGACGGACCTGTTTAGTTCCTTGTGTTATTATACGGTTTGCTTGCTTGCCCCATCTTGCCGCACACTTGAGTCTGCTACACGTCTGGTACCTTTCACTTACTGCCCCTGTCCGTTCCCAGTGAGGAGTGGGCTATATTTGTCCGGTTTCACACATAGCACACATGCATGCAGTACCTACGCACACCCTACCAACTAGCCCTGGCTTTGACTCTGACTCTGACTCTGATTTCATCCAGACGCCCTTCTCATCTGTTAACGTCTCTCAACGTGTATACACTCTGGCTTCATCCAGACACCCTTTCATGCACTCCCATCTATTAGCCGTCTCTCAACGTATATACACTCTGATTTCATCCAGACACCCTTTCATACACTCCCATCTGTTAACCGTCTCTCAACGGATATACACTCTGACTTCATCCAGACTCCCTTTTGCACACTCCAATCTGTAAACCGTCTCTCAACGTACATACACTCTGACTTCATCCCGACTCCCTTTTGCACACGCTCATCTGTTAACCGTCTCTCAACGTGTACACACTCTGACTTCATCCAGACACCCTTTCATACACTCCCATCTATTAACCGTCTCTCAATGTATATACACTCTGACTTCATCCAGACACCCTTTCATATACTCCCATCTATTAACCGTCTCTCAACGTATACACACTCGGGAGTGTACGAAAGGGCGTGACTCCCATCTGTTAACCGTCTCTCAACGTATATACACTCACATGTCACAGACTGCCCCTGTCTGCCCCCAGTGAGGAGTGGGCTAACCTCCCCGAGTTCGTCGTCACCGATGTGGCCGATTTCTGCGTGTTTTTGTGCAAGTATGTCATTCGAACGTATATGCATGTGTCTATTTCGTCATCGACTTTCTTTTTTAGGATTTTACCTACTGCTGTGGGTCCTCTTGCAGTGTGCGCTGGTGCCTGTATGCAGCCTGTTTGTAGGCTACGGATCGTGTGGAGAATTATTATGAGTCAATTGAGACGAATGCTACACAATGCACGTTTTCTTCCTCGGCTGTATATGTTATCTGTGTATGCATTGTTTTTTTTTAGGGTTTGAGGGTTTGGTTTTACGTTTTATTAATATTCGGACGTACACACACTGGTACTTGCTCCTGTGCCGATGTATGTTAATGCAAAGCGTCTCTGTTGCTGTGTTCGTATGCAGGTGTGTGCGCTGCTGTGCAGTGCTGTAGTTGTCAGTTAACACATCACATTAGCGTGCCCCGGGGTGTCATCATCGGCTTCAACCCGTAGTAGAAGTGTGTATCTACACACATTCGCCTATAGTCTCCCCCTCTACGCTCAACACACATGTCTCTTACACATCATCCACCCACATCCCCCTGTGCAGATACAAGTACCCTGTCCTGGACAACCAGGAGAACTCAGTATTTGTCCAGTTCTGCCTGTACGTCATCAACAGCGCGACCCACGTGGCCAATCCGTACGTCCGTGCCAAGTTCGTTGAGTGTCTGGCGTATTCCTCCCCCACCCACCACTCTGACGGACGCAACACAAAGCTGTTCCTAACCATCGAGCGACACCCCATGGCCATCAAGTACCTCGCCCCCACCCTCATCCGGTTCTGGTCAGGTGTGTGTGTTGTTTGTATCTGATTGGTAGTGTGTTGGTTTTGGTCAGGTGTGTGTGTTGTTTGTATCTGATTGGTAGTGTGTTGGTTCTGGTCAGGTGTGTGTGTTGTTTGTATCTGAGTAGTAGTGTGTTGGTTCTGGTCAGGTGTGCGTGTTGTTTGTATCTGATGGGTAGTGTGTTGGTTCTGGTCAGGTGTGTGTATTGTTTATATCTGAGTAGTAGTGTATTGGTCCTGGTCAGGTGTGTGTGTTGTTTGTATCTGATATGTAGTGTGTTGGTTCTGGTCAGGTGTGTGTGTTGTTTATATCTGATTGGTAGTGTGTTGGTTTTGGTCAGGTGTGTGTTGTTTGTATCTGAGTAGTAGTGTGTTGGTTCTGGTCAGGTGTGTATATTGTTTGCATCGGATATGTAGTGTGTTGGTTCTGGCAGGTGTGAAGGTCAAGTATGCGGCTCCCCTTCACTAGCCTGATTGGCTGTGCATGTTTACCTTACCTACCACTAGTGAGTGTATGGCCTTGACTGGTGTAGGTGCACTCGTAGGGCGTCAGTGCTGGTGTATTCAGTTGCTTTAGGGCCGGTGTGTACTACCCTACTACATAGCACTGTGAGGTTGTCAGGTACACGGGTAGTTTCAACAGAAGCCTCTGAATGCATACGCGTAAATAGGCGTTAATATCTGTCGTGGACTTTCAATACACATACTGTAAACGTTTTGCTCTTTAAAAACCTCAGGCGTGTTCTATTCACAGCCGGGTGGGGGTCATTCGGTGAGGAATTGTGTGGTCCCTATTCGTCGGTTGCGCATCCCCATAGACCGTTTCATTCTGCACTGATTGAGCCGGCTGTAGGTATACCACGAACCCATTCCTATCATACCTGATGACAGCTCTTCTAACACGGTCCGTATCCTCTTCCCCTCTGGCCCCATCCTGTGCGTTGTGCGTGACTGCGTGCAGAGGTCGAGAGCACAGGCGCACACAACCAGTTCTACGAGAAGATATCCATCCGTCACAACATCAGTGCCATTCTGAAGGCTCTCTGGGACAATGCTGAGCACAAACAAGCCGTGGTGGCCGTGTCTGAGAACCAGGAGGTCTTTGTGCGTTTCGTCAACCACCTGATGTATGTGGAGCGAGCTACGGTAACAAAGCACATGCATACTGTGTGCATGTTTTCTTGGTGGGACAGTTGGAAGAGTTTTGTAGAGAAGACACTTTTTGTAGAGAAGACACTTGCGTCCCGCATACATCATTGTGGACATGTATTCATTTGTATGTATATATATATATGTGTGTGTGTGTGTGTGTGTGTATTATATATATATATATATATATGCATATATATTCTTTGTGAGCATGTATTCATTTGTATACATATATATATGTGTGTGTGTGTGTGTGTGTGTGTGTGTGTGTGTGTGTTTGCTTGTGTGTGTGTGTGTGTGTGTCGTAAGTGTGTATTATTTATTTATTATATATATATATATA
>NW_014040419.1:60034-66452 GCF_001186125.1 Sphaeroforma arctica JP610 | reverse complement strand
TATGTAGTTTATGTATNTATGTATATATATGTACGTTGTGTGTGTTGTCGTGTACGTGTATGTGTTAGTGTATTGTATGTATGTATATATATATATATGTGTGTGTGTGTGTATGTGTGTGTGTGTGTGTGTATATGTGTATGTATATGTATATACATGTGTGTGGGTGTGTGTATGTATGTATCTGTATATATTTAAATATACATATTTATATCTATATATTTATATATATATCTATATATATTTATATATTAATATATGTATATATGTATGTATATTGAATATATATAAAAGTGTGTGTACATATATAGCCACTTGTATGTGCAGATGCACAAGTAAACTCTCAGGGACGGGTGTATGTACATGCTGGACGAAGGGCCGAGTATTCTTGGGTGAACAGTTGCAAGTATAAAAGCCAAGTGAGAGGTCATGGAGAAAGAAAAATAATACACATATATATGCACAGAGACATAGATAAGTAAGCGTAAGTAGATGTATATAACCACTTATATGTGCATTCACACGACTACGCCCACAGGAACGATTGCATGTACATGTTGGACGAAGCATTGGGAGTTTTGGGAACCATCCGTGACTTTGAACAGCTACAGCTCAACAGAGCCAAGTGGGAGGGTATGGAGCAAGAAGAACAAGAGGCGAAGCAAAGCGAGTTTAAGGAGGCGGACAGAAGGGCTAAATCTCTAGTCACCTTTTCGAATACGCTGGTGAACACGCTGTACTATCTCACCCAGGCTATACCCCACCCCTTTTTATCGGTGAGTGAGGGTGGATCGTAGTGTTGTGTAGTTGTGTCAGTTTGTCAGTTGATTTTCAACATGCGAATTCATATATATGTGTATATGTATATGTATACGTATATGTATATGTATATGTATATGTATATGTATATGTATATGTATATGTATATGTATATGTATATATATATATATGTGTGTGTGTGTGTGTGTGTGTTTGTATGTATGTATGTATGTATGTATGTATATGTACATGTATATGTATATGTATATGTGTAAGTATATTTATATTTATATATATATATATATATATACCTGTAGATACGTAGAATGTCTGCGTGTACGCGTGTGATGCATCCTGTGTTCTAAATATATGATCGGATCATGCGTGTCTAGAGGTATACGGATCTGTGGAGTAGTTAGCTAACCGATTAGTGTAGGTGAGAATACATGTTTGCGTGTGTGTAGTACACGCACCCACGTATGGTGTATGTGCATTTGTAATTTTCTCAAATAGCGTATGTATTTGTGCCTACATCAAAATGCATATGTATCTTTATCCTCATCTGTATATGTATTGGGTTTCATGCACGATTATTCCAAAATTATGGCAAAACTAGCAGGTATATACCCTAATGTGCTTCACTACACTCTTCAGGATGTCGTTGTCGATCGACTCGCCGCCATGCTTAACTACAACCTCGTGATGATTGCTGGTCCAAAGTGCCAAAGTCTCAAGGTCAACAATCCTGGTAGGAAATAGCGTGACATCCGAATCATGCGTGAGTGCCCAGTTCCATTCTGGCTTTGAACGTTGAATACCAGTTGTGCATGTCAATCGAACTTCCATTTGCAGCAGATCTATACCTCGTGAACGTGCTAGGAGCACATTAGCCTGGCGTACGGTGTAACGTGCATTTCATTCTAATCGTAAATCTGTATCAGATTATAGTTTCTTTCACTCGTAGATTCAGCATCAGACGCCATTGCACCCACCCGAGCATCAAGTAAGCGATTATTCGTCTGATTCACTGCATATTACTACTTACACTACTCTGTAGGTACATACAGCTTCGAGCCAAGGAAACTGCTTACCGAGCTCACTGGAATCTATCTGAATCTTTTCCGGGTATGTTGTATTTGATGGAGCACGCAATCATTGATATAAAAACATGTCAAGCACTGCTGGGTAGTCACTGATGATGGTCGGAACTCACGAGCGGTAATTTAGAAAGCAGCGTTGTGTCGCCAACAACTCGAAGACGCTTTCTTGTATGTTGTGAGTATCAAATGAATGCACGCACGCACACGCCTTTCAAGAATGTCCCAATTGTTCCGCAATTGCGTCTCTGTTTTATTTGAGAATATTCGTTGCTTTCCTCATGCTTTGTTGTGTGCGTACCACTCTATTCAGGCAAACAAACCCGACCAAACAAACAAGTTCATCGGAGGTTTGGCCAAAGACGGCCGCTCATACAGCCCAGAAATCTTCGCACGAGCCGCAAATATACTGAAGCGTGTGGGCGGTGTTTCATCAGAGGATATCGTACAGTTTGAGTTGATTAGCACGCTGGTGCAGCAATGTATGGAGAGCACGCAAGAGGACGACGATGATCTGGGAGAGATCCCTGATGAGTACCTAGGTGTGTGTGTGTTTGTGTTTGTGTGCGTTGATTTGTACATGCCCTTGAGAATACGCATATACCACGATGTTCGTACATGCAGTGCCTGTGATGAACACGTTCAAGGGAACCCACCAAATGTGCGCTTCCCATACACCTTCAACACATCGCAAAATCCGTAAGCGAATATTGTGATCGAATCATCAAAAATAAAATGGTCCATGCCCAATGCAGTAGCCCTATATTTGATAATCAACGCGTATAGAACATAAATCTTTGCATGCTTATTCATGGATATGTCCTTTTTTTTCCTTTTTTTTTTTTCGATGCTCCTGAAGTAGTGTCCTTTCCCCTCACAACTCCTATCGCCTGTCTGTACAGATCCCATCATGTGTACTCTAATGAAAGATCCGGTGATCCTCCCGACGAGCAAAAATGTCTGTGACCGTTCCATCATCACCACACACTTGCTGACTGAGCAGAAGGACCCTTTTAACCGAATGCCCTTAACCGAAGACATGCTGCAGCCTGGTATGCTACCAAAGTTATTGACCGCGTTTTCTTTACCGCAGTGTACGGTGGAAGTGTTTTATTTTAATTTTTTAATGGTGATGAAGGTAGGTGCATAGTATTTTCGTCTCGCGTGTTGTTCAATAGCTGCGCCCACTTTATGAGAAGCTTCTATAAAATTATGGTATGCGTTTACATCTAGCAGCCACGTCGAAAGTTTCGATTTTACTGACATTCTGTGTTTTCCCTTTGGCGTGACCTCTCAGATGATAGTTTGCGAGAGCAAATACAGGCCTGGATCAAGACACGGAAGGGCAATGTCGATTCGCAATGAAATAGGCGCGTTCCGTATGACCAACTTAGAAAAATATTGTCATACAGGAAGATAGCGTGTATGCGCTTTGAGTTATTTGATGTGTACCAAGTCATATAAATTCGGTAACAAAATAGAGGCTGGACAACTTTTAATTCATTTATTGCCATTAAAATTGCTTCGCCGTATATGTAACTGCTTTCTATACTCTATGGGAAAGTTTACTGTATAGCTGTCTGCTGCACCAGTCGATGCATCTCCCTGTTTTCAGGTGGTTTCTATACAAACTCATGGAGAGCTGGTGCGTTGAGGTCTTAGAAGGGGACACGTATGGTGGTTCAAACAGCATTTTATTACTACTCAGAAACAAATATGGTACTAATTGTTTTTTTAATGGACAAGATCTTATATCACAATTTTACTCAGCAATATTCGTCTATATCCTTGGCGTTATAGTGTACCTTAGTCAGCAATCATGTATCTAACATTTCAATACTAGCATACTATCATGGCTGATAAGTAGCGTTTTCTAACATAACACCTGTAACATGGATGGTATATATGATATTCTAATACATTTTTTTCCGTATAAACTTTGCAAGCATTCAGTTAATTCCTGTGAATTTTTGTTTGAAGGAAGTTCTAGATCTGTCAATAAATTTCAACCCGATATTTATCTATTGTATTCTCTGCTGTGGGAATGGTAATTGTCGGTTATTCCGACAGTATCACAATATGCTGTCTATCGATATCAATAAGCTGTCTATCGATATCAATTTGGAGAATGACTAAATCAACCTAGTACGAGGCTGGTTGGTTTTTACTACAAATGGTCGCGAGGTTATCGAGTCTTAGGCAAATTTTATGATGGAAGCCAATCAACTAGTACTAGACTAGCACTATTGTTCATCGCCGAAGGATCAGAGAACACTACCACTTCTAGGTCGATATTTTCAGTCATTCTAATTACTACAGTACAAAGAGGTCGCAAGTAAGAATCTTGTTTTTGGGTATGAAATGTATCATGAGCCACTATGGCCTAGCGGAAAGACAAAGGTTCCGAAAAAATCCACCCAGGAAATGCTCGTACGTAGTAAGATCGCAGGAGTACTCGCGACACTTTCCAGTTTAGTGGTAAACTAGGTGAATGATATAATCCTCGGACAGGTGTTCCAGTCATTCTTATGATTTATGACTTTGTTCAATTGCGTTCTGCCTTTCAATCGACAAAACAATGAAACTGATTCGTGTGGTCAAAACCGAGTAGTCAAGGCTTGCCCCCAACCTCAGTACTCGATATGGTGTCTTTGAGAATCTCCGTTGGTGTCTTAGCAATCACACCTTCGACAAGTTGTAGATTCTCTTGATTTGAACCGTTTATACGATCGAAATATGTCATCCTGAAATTCCAAGTTAACTCTGTGTCGGTGCTAAACAGTATTAGCTAGTAGTGCTTTCCTTAGGATCATGCCCACGAACTCCTATACAGTGATGGCTGGGTCAACCACGGACGGCCAAATACTATGAAGTTGTGTCGTTCGTTTAATTGTTAAGTTCGGAACATATAAACTTTGGTTGGCACCTGAAAAATACTTCGTGAGCACCTGTCAATCTGCCCAAGCTCTTCCACTTTTATTTATTTGACGACGACACACGCATCCAAGCCCCCCAACCGGTTCCGCTTCAGCCCTTTTTAGACGACATTGATGCTTGGGGACGCAAATCTGGCCTCGAACAGGGTGTCATCAAATCCCGGTTACGATCTACTGACTTGCGACACGCGGCGCCAACCCTCCGTATAAATGGTGAGCTTATCACGCCGACGCTCGCAGACACACACCCCTTCGAACACAAACGCCCCTTCGAACACACGTTACCTCCTCCTGAAGATGGCACCCACACATGTCAACCCTGAACTTTTTAAATATCTGGGGTTCCCACTTTCTCACGGAATACCAGAGATCAACTTTGCCAAAGATATTAAATTCCTGGTTGCAGCATTGTCCCTGGGTATCGCCTTCTTCCGCGCTTATGGCTCCCCGCAACCGGCTGGTGTTGTTCAAAACACTCACCCTATCCACGGCTACAAATAGCCTGAACATTATTTCCTGGTCTCCTCCTGAATGGAAGAATGTGCTGGACCCCCTGTTCGAGCGTTATAACTCATCAATTATTCAAGCAGCAGCCATCATCACGGTACCCTAGGTTTCTCAAACATCAAACAAACTTACTCCACTTTTGTGGCCTGCTCTCGTTGCCTGGGAATACAACTCAACTCAATGGCCAGCACAAACCCATTCACCCCTCTGACACAACCCGCCTGGGCCTACGACAAACAAACTATCACTGCGCTTCCGTACAGTATCTATACCCACCTGAAAACTGTATACAAAACCACGGGCGAGCGTACGATCATGTAGCCCACACTCCACCGACGTTGTGACGACATTAGATAGAACTCAGCAAAACGCTGGTCCAACAAGGAGATCGCGGTTATGGCCCGGCGCCAATACAACAGTTACCAACTGTGTAAGATTCGGTCTATCAAGGCGATATTAACGCCGTAGAGTAATTAAACGCGTACGTAAAGTCTAAGTATCGTGAAATTCAAAGTAAATAAACGAAATGAGTCTTTTAGCAAAGTTAGGTATGCCTCGTGAAAACAGCAATACTCTGAGGGATTGTGAGGCTGAAACATTGCTTATATATAATCCTCTCAGTACTGTTTTCGCCGAAGGGATTTTATTTAGTGTTTCGTTGTCGCTCTATTAGAGACTCATAAAATCCTTATCTTTAGAAAAGAAGAAAAAGAAAAGAAAAAGAAAAATACTCTTGATGTCCATAGCTATTGCATTAACAAATAACTTGCCACTTATCAAGAATTACCTACTTAGCCTTCATCAGACTGGCACATCTGGTTGGCTGAACGGAGGATACACTAGGTAACGTTAATAGTCCCTAGAAACCTATATTCGGTTGAGCCATCTCGCTACCGAAGCATTCAGATATAAATAGATTTGGAAAGTAAATATAGTTCTATTAATAGAACTAGACCAAATCTTATGTTTGGTATTTTACTGGGGCCTTTTAATGGCCTTGTCCAAATATCTGATATGTAAAATGGAAAAGGTAATAATTAATAAAACCGTTAAAAACCAATTTAGGAAACTTAAGTTCCTTGTACTATTAAGAGTACGTTTATAGTTTACGTACTGCTT
>NW_014040419.1:40626-57110 GCF_001186125.1 Sphaeroforma arctica JP610 | reverse complement strand
TGTGGCCATCGTATCACACTTAGAAGTTTTGTCATCAGCTAAAATGAGGTGAGTTCTCCTTTCAATATCTTTCATTAATCCAAAGCGATCGGATATACATGAAATTTCTGAACCAGAATCAATCAACGCAAGGATTTTATTTCCATTGCAATATACAGGTATTATTACACGCTCATCTAAAGAGTCATTGTATTTTCTTTGTAACGATTGTACCTGGTTGTACTTTCACTCCAACTTAATGTCGGGCTTTTTGTCACAAGACTTGGCGTGATAGCCA
Source organism: Sphaeroforma arctica JP610 (assembly GCF_001186125.1). NCBI lineage: Eukaryota > Ichthyosporea > Ichthyophonida > Sphaeroforma > Sphaeroforma arctica. Next base: position 56,833 of record NW_014040419.1, on the reverse strand, counting down.
TTGGTCTTCTCACACTTGGCACACTTAGTAAGAAAGTGTGTACAGGTAGGTGCATGTCTGCCATTCCAATAACCGTTAGGGGTCAATTGGTACATGTCATACCCGCACTGTGCGTCGGCACATTTCTTAATCTCCTTAAATGGAGGTTCCTTGTCCTTCGCCTCCGCGCGTGCCCGTTTATTGGGTCGCGTGGATTGAGTAGAGTCGCGAGCACGTGTCTGGTTAGGACGCGTCTGATGAGGTTTATTATCTGACGTCTGACGTGAGAGGTATCCTTGATCAGTGAGCTCGCGCGGTTTCTTATTTACAGCCTTCCCTTTCAAGGTTACTCGGCGTGCGGGGAAAAGAGTGGATACAGTATCATAAACTGTTCCCACATATGTCGGGATAGATGAAATTTTGTTTCATGTCCCCTGTCTCGAGCCTCAGTAGCGTATTTACGTCGCAACTCGGTGTACAGACTTTCGCGGTCGTTGTTCTCTATGTTCTTACAGAACACATGTATAACCAAGAACTCGTACCATCGCTGCGCCTTGTCCTTTGTTATATCTGGACGTTTAAGGTCAGCATCAAGTTTCAGAATATAACTCTGAATAGGAGTATTCTCGACTGGTTCAGTTAAGATTGAACTCACTAAAACCAACACACAGCTGGCCAGTCACGACAAGTGTCTAGCTCATGCTGGTGTCGCTGCAGGATCATGTAACTTGTTCCTGTAGAGTCAAACGACTGCATTGAAGCGGAAATCCATTGCTGGGGAGCGATATCATTCGTCTCCAGCATGACCGTAAACGCATTAAGCGTACGGGTTAGCGTGTCGAGGTCATGGTTGTTTATAAACTCGACCTGCTTACTGTTGGCATCCCAGTTTGACTTAAGTCGACTGATCTGTCCCTTGTACTTCTGGTTATCCCTGTGGTCTTGCCTACGTTGCGCCTGAAGTAACTGATCGATGCGCTTTTGCTTAATCGCGATCATATTAGCAAAATATGATACATCATCAGCATGGTGCGCAGCATGGGCGATTTCCATTTTAATGGTATAATCGTCGACCGATTTACTAAGTTCGGTCACCTCGTCAGAGTGGAAATCCTCTGCGGGCTGGTGTAATGCTGTGCGATCGAAGCGATTAAATTCGACTTTGTTAACACTTTTACGGGGGTGTTTATTACTCCTTATAAATTCCATGGTCGAGGCCTTTCGGTGCTTTGTCCCTAGGATAGTAGTTGGTATTATAGTCTTGGGTGATTCATGCGTCTGAATAACATACCCAGTCTTAACTGGTTTCCGACGATTCTCATCACAGTTGGGTAAAGGTGGCGGAGTATTTTTACCTGCCTCTGGGTCTATAATACCCTCAAGGACGGCGAGTAATTAACCTGAAGCTCTGATGGTAGTACCTCGTAAGGTATAGATACGCTGAGCACATCTAACTCATCTGCCACAGGTGTAGCGCTCCAGCTTTTACGCTCTTTAGGTGTAATTTCCTGTCCACGTTCTGTCCACTTCTGTAGGGCTTCAGTAATGCCCGGAGAAACATGCTCGCGTAAGTGCTGTGTTTGTTTACTTGATCTATACAATCGATCTACTTGTTCCACAGTCCTGTCTTTCATAAGGACGGCTAACTGATTCTTAAGATCAGTGTTTTCAGTAATTTACTTACTTATGCGCGTTGGTTCAGTGGTCTCGGACGTAGATTCGGCTTTATCACTTGAGCTTGCCTCTTCTTCTGGTTCCGTTATAGGTACCTTCTGAGATTCGTCTTTGTCCCCTATAATTGGGAACTCCCTTATAATTGGGGAATTTTCTTTCTAAGTTTTGTCAGAAGAATTGATTGGGGCGTCTTGAGACGTGTCCCTTGTCTCACTTCTTGGCTTCGTAAATACAAGCTTTGAATTTGAAGCAATAGCTGGCCCTCGGGCTTTGTCTGTGGGAGTAGTGTCCTTAATCGGAGTGGCTACATCGGCAGCAGTAGCTGCGGCGGCCCTAGCGGCTTCTCTCTCCATCTACTTCTTTTCAGCTCTACCCGATGCATACTACAAAGGTGGTTACGCTATTTAGTGGGTCAGCAAATGAATACGTGGCAACATAGTCAATGTTGTCAGTTTTCTATCAGTACTGGTCTTGTGTGAAATGACCCCGTACATATATTCTATCGTCGATTTACTTGGCCCAAGCTTCGAGCGGGAATTTACAGACCACTTCTTCTTATCGATCTTTCCCAAACCATTACAACGGCTATAAGAGCCATACCATATATACATACATTGTTTCTTATCTCCTTTGGAATAAATAGTATTATTCTTATCAACCGCATAGTTTGTATCCGTTCAGTCTGTGCCATTAACTTGGGACGAGACAACTCTCATTGTATTATGAAAAGTTCTCGAAAATTTTGATTAAGTACCCGAATCAGCAATCCATTTAAGAAACGGATACAAGGTGAAAACCAAATCACTATTGGATATCAAGGTAATTCAATCATCTCAGAAATATTGATATCAACGTGTTTGTGACTGTTTTCAACCAATGAAATTACCTTTGTGTAATCTGATTTTTATTTTCCCCGCCGGACATAGACCTGTGATTGAGGGTGGGTGTATGCGTAGGATTTTTTGTTGAAAATCTCACTGTATAGGGTCCGTCAATAGAAATTAAGATTAAGAGAACCCCGATTGCATTGGTTTACTGAGTGAGACCAGACACTATTGGTTAACATAACAGATATAGATAATGACCCACGTTGACATGAATTCTGTAAGCAAACACAAAATTTGTGACTGACCCAAAGTCCCATAGGGATAATATTATTTATTTCAAAAATGGCAAGTATGTATGATACAATGTATGAACATATGGTATGGCACTCATAGTCGCTGTAGTGGTTCAGGAAAGATTGATGGGCAGAAGTGGTCAGTAAATTCTCGTTTGAAGCTTGGGCCAAGTGAGTCGACAACGGAAGATATGTGCTGAGTCAATTCGGGTTGGTGTTGGCAAAACACTGTTACTATCGAATGTTCCATATATTCGCTTGCTGACCTACTAAGTAGAGTACCCACCTCTGTGGTACGGATTTGGTTTGCGCCGTGTAGTGCCGCGGAATGGGTTAGTGCAGAGTACGAAATACTGAGAAGGACCAGGTTATCCGTCATAATTCGGTCGAGAAGCGAGGATGGGGGTAAGCCAATGCCGCACCAGACCACGGATGAATTCGGTATGTGTTGGCTGGCCTGGATCGGAAGTATCATAGTCGGAACCAACAAGCGCGACACAATTTTTGTGAACTGACAAAAGTTTTGTGATAGGAACCCTAAACCCAGCAAGTTTTGACATCCAGCAATTGTGTGGCATCTTATAGTTCGGTACTGTAATATACAACATACAATTTCAAACACAGACAGGATTATAAAAAATATTCATACTTCAAAACGCGAAATTATGAATCTACCGAGCTCGGCTCACTCCGCCCTGCGGGGAGTTATGTTCACAGTTATTAGAATAATCGAAGCAGTGTGTTACCGTTCACCACAATAGCTGGAAACGACAATACGCGCGCCTTATCACGTTGGTGCAACAAAAAAAATCAATCTTGGTGAATGACAATGTGTAGATTAACATTAAAATTTAGTTACAAAGGTAAACATTGAAATTTCGTTACGAAATCTAACTGTACTTTATTTATAATTTCCTTGAAAAATTAAAGGGTTTTAGAGTATTTATTTATTTATTTGTCTCTAGAGATTTCAATACACATATTGTATGATGTGAAGCTGTAATCTTTGGGTAGTATATCTGATATGTAGGTATGTATTTCAGTATTTGTCTATCCTTCGGAAAGTTATTTCTCTACACGAAATCAGTAATCTGACATACGTGAGACGACTTGCCTTTGCCGCAGAGCTGTATCAGAAATTCTGTCCAGTTAAATGGAATGGTGTAGTATGAAGGACATACATATGAACAGATAATTCATATCCACCAATAACATTTGAAATAATAGTCTGTTCGAATCGATTAACTGTTTGCTCTAATAAAAAATATAGCTCTTTTTTTGTTCTTCTTTTTTTTTAGAAAAAAATTGGTCTTATTTGTCTATGCAAGTCGGTCAAGATAGTGACTCATCCAGAGGCTAAATATGACTCATCCAGAGGCTAAATATGACTCATCCAGAGGCTAAATATGACTCATCCAGAGGCTAAATATGACTCATCACTCAACGGTCCAACAGTCAACAACTCTCGAGTCTCGACGCCCTTCCAAATCTGTTGAAGAGCAACAAGAGAATAATTAACCAATCAAATTGCAATAAAATTGGGTTTCCTAGATTCTCTGGGCCCTCATAGGCTCACGGAGGATTTTAATTTCACCTTTCTGTTTTTTTGGGGAGTTTAAACCCCCCCCCCCCCTATACAAATTGTAGTTTTATTTTCTGAGATAAAAATAGGGTCCAACTCCTGGTTAAATGTCCACCCTTTCATTTATTTATTTTTTAAAACATCAGTTTGAAAAGTTGAACCCTTTGATGAGTCTTCGACGATATTTTTATATTGAAATTATGTCTGTTCCAGATTCCGTGATTGATTACGATCAACGATGATTGAGTGATTCGTAGAATATGCTTTGCAACAAGTGTTCGACGCATCGACTGTTTGTTCGCGACAATTGCCAACTTATACGTATACCATTTAATAATAACACTCTAGTAGTAAAGCTCTTATCCACCACGGCTCCACTCCTGATAAGGAATTGCCCTTGGCCTTCGTACAACGGTTGATCTGAATGCTTATCATAAGTAATGGGCTGCTATCCACCCATATATGCTAAATATATGCAAACAACTGCGCAGACTTGTGGATGAGTTCACACTTCACAGTATGTATGTGAATTCGCGATACAACATAATCTACACACTTGAACTTTGGTCTAATGTATCTACTACTATGGTGCGGTACTCCGAAGATTTGGCTCGTGTTTAATTGTACCATATGCATAAAACCCCCCCTTTTTTTTAAGGTTTTCGATTTTTGGGTTTCTGAAAAACGCATATTTTTATTTTGAAAAATCAAAAACAATCAAGAAGCGCGCTTGTCGCTTGATCACCCCCTCACGGACTCACGGACTCACAGACTCACCCTGTGTGTGTTTATCTCTTAAACGGCACTGAGAGACATCACTGATCGGTATTCGGTGGTATCAATCTATGATTCCATGCACAATCCCTTTTATAATATTCATTGATATATGGTATTATGAAACGAAACCAAGTAGAGATATTTTAAAGACTTGTACATAGGGCTGTTGAGCATACTCCATATGTATTCGAGGTTACTATGCTATATCGAGTATGCAACTAGATGTCACATCTATATCATTAAAGAAAGTACCGAACTCTATCGAATTTCAGCCAATCAAATTGATCGGCGAAATAGTATTTTCCCCGCGAGATTTTGGTCCCTCAGACAGTTTTGTGAATTGTGATTGAATCATTGAAAGTCTTGTGCATATATTTATTCGAGCGTAACGTATTCAAACACAACATCCAACTCGCCGTGCATACACGTATATTCGTATATGTGTACGCTTACACACCGGGCTAACAGTACACTTGACGTGCTACAAACATACTATGAATGAGTCCTACTGTTTGAGTGATTTTTGAATACCGAGAGAACATCTCGTATTATATTACTACAGTTCAACTCGGTGTTTCGCCCAGATATAGCTGGCCCGAGTGCATGGCGTTATGTAGTAAGAGCACGTACGGCTCCCCAAATTAACTAGATGTTTACACAAGAGACCGGTCATTCATAGTCGGCGAATAGTTGGCAGCCAACCCTCGCCCTACTGGGTTGTTGAGCAGACTATCGCCACACGCACATAATAGTAGCATGAGCACAAACGCAGGCGCAAACGGCCATGTATACACCCGGAAGCATATAAAAGATTATGAGCAGAAGAAAGAGAGGCTCGGCACAGAAAAAAAACCTAAACAAAAAGCACAGTGCACGCATACTTACACAAGAAAAAAATGGCTACATCAGAATCTCGGGACGACACACCGATGCAAGACCAAACAGACAGGATTGTCGAGGTGCGAGAGCAGGTCAGGCAGAAGGGCGGCTCTTCAAAGGGTTTAAACATACGAAGTGGGAAAAGTATGGAGAAACAACCACGGTCAAATTATGCATTTGACTACACACAAAATCGAGCTCAATCGCAAAATAGTGGGCAATCTACCTCAGAATACACAAACGAGGCTGACGCAGAGGTGAGGGCCATGCGGGTGTTATATGGAGATACGAATGCACTACGAGAGCGTCGCAGGAAAGCCCAAGAGAAGCATGTGCACGAATTGGCAGTGTACAACCACAATGAGAGCATGAGAAGTTTTCGTGTCCCTCGCGCAAGTATTATGGCCTATGAGAATTTAACTAGATTCCATCACATGTACGGGCAGGGTGCAAACTTTCGGCACTTAAAAAACATTCAGAACGAAACGAATTACGGCCATGGGCATAGGCGTGCGGAGAATAGGATACGAGATAGTGAGCAATCTCGAAGCGGCCACGCAGATGCGTATGAGAAGAAACGTAGACAGGATACGGAAACGAAGGAGAAGGCTAGTAGGGCTGAGACTGTAGATGATGATGCACGGGAACATACGTCTGATGGTAGACGAATACAGGAAGAAGGGTCCAGTACTGACCACAAGAGCGTGAAGAAGCGCAAATTAGAACACACCCAGACAGCTGACAAACCTCATACGCACACGCAACGGCCGTCGGGCGAGGGTAGAGACAACGTACTGGAGGTGGGAAACCAGGCTACAAGCGAGCCTGCTAAGGGAAAGGATGTGACTGGGAAACAAGCAGCGGTTGCATCTAAGGATAGCAAAGATAGTATTACGGATAGTGGTGAGAGAGTGTTGGGTGAGTCTTCGGTGGCGAGCGCGGGCGAGAGCAGCGGCCCTGAAAAGTCGGGCAAGGACACCGGCGATACCAATAGAGGTGTGAGGGTGCAGACGGGGGATGGTGCGCAAAATGAAACCGATGAGAAGACGGGCAAGCATCTGCATGAAAAGTTGGTAGGCGATACAGTATATATAGACCTGGACGCTGACAGTTCAGATGAAGCGTCCGCGCAGGCGACTGCTACCAAATCACACTCAGATACTGTGGGGGCTAGAGAAGGGGAGCGCGAGAGGGGGAGTGATGGTGTTGATAAATTTGTGCCTATGTCGATGGATGTGCCTTCAGACGAAGGCTCGGGCGAAGATGATATAGACGCTGATTTGCCGTCGCACGGGCGGGTGCCAGAAAGTGAGAGCAGGAGGGAAGTAGCGAACTCCGAGGCGGATTCTGGGGTCGGTGTGGCATCTGTATCCAAGACCACACAGATTAACGACATAAAATCGTTCAGCCAGAGGTCCAGAGAGAACGCTGCAGAGCACAAAGATTCAATTACAGCAGACACGACGCCCTCTATGAGCGAAGCCGCACGGCGTATGAAGATGTCGCAGATTATGATGGCTGCGGAGGAGCGGGAGAAGAGAGAGGCTGCTGCCAAGAGTGAGCCAAGCGAGGTGTACAAAGACAACACTGGCACAAATAAGGAAAGGGCCCCACTGTCAGCCACAGCACTGGAGAAGCAGGCCGGGCCTAAGCAGAACACCGAGACGCGCGTGGACGACAGCAGGGAGTCTGACAAGCTCTCGACAAGTAGAGATACAGCAGTATCTAGTAGGAGGGAAGACACGGGGAAGGCTGTAGACAGCGAAGAGCGCGGGGAAGCGGATGCGAATAAACGCAAACTCGACGTACAAGAAGCTGCGGCTGTGCTGGAGAAACGGGCCAATGCTATGAGGAGCTTTGGCAAGCGTATGGAAGATTTCCCTCCATATCACAAGTCTCATCGAAAGGCCTTCGACCCGAGGGAGAGTGTGATGAAGAAGAAGAGTAGTGTACACGCTGAGGAAGCACACGCCGCGAAGCAGTCGCAAACACCCGACACTACGAAGGTTGGTCCTGACGCTGACGGCACACAGGCGCAAGACCCTATGACGGGCGGATCGGCAGGGGTGTCGAATAAAACAGCACCATCGGAAACCAGCGCAAACCTCCCACCAGTACACCACATTCACAAACACGCGCCTGGTGTGCGTGTTCGCGTGCGCATAGACGAGACCAGCGATGTGGGTGGTACACAGACCGATGAGAAGCCCGATGAGAAAGCAGCAGCAGTGGCGGCTGATACGCTCAAGAGACCCGACGGGAGCTTTACGAAGGCGGATATCGGATATGAAGGTGTGTAGTGTGAAATGTCTTACAATGGACTGTGAAGGTGTGTGGTGTATGGTGTTTTCCATAGTCTATGAACTTGTGTGGTGTTTTTGTATGAAATATGTTGGTGTGGTATGTCAAATGGAATATGAAGGTGTATGGTGTTTGTAAAGGGAATATGTTTGTGGGTGGTGCGTGTAAATGGGCTATGCATGTGTGGTGTGTAGTGAATCTTGCCGTGAGTCACAGAGTGTGCACTTAGGAATAGTGCGCGGATGGAAAGCGGACAATTAATTGTGTGGCAATCGTTCTGGTGCAAATATAGGAAAGCGACAGAAGGTGGGTATTAGATATTCGTACTGATTTTTGCTGCATGATGGAGACATTGCAATTTTTAGTCGTATATACTATGTAAGTGTGCGTTCAAAAGCACTTCTTAGGTGATAACAAATGAGAATCTGTGCCCTTTGACATTCTGGAATTTTACGTAGATGCAGCCGAGTGTGTGCTAGCGTACTTGCATGGTAGACAATTGTCGAGTACAACTTAACGCTGGTACATGTAAATCTGGGGCCACCTCGCCACTCCGTTGGCAAGTTGTATATTATAATTACATCGCAGCCTATTCGCAAGTGATCCGATCTCGAGTACATATCCAATTTGTCCAAAAAAAAAAAGTCGCGAGCTATTTTTGTTTATTAATCGCTTCAAGCCACTCAGCACAACGAGTATACAACTACCAATGCACACTTCTGATTCATCGACTTTTTTTTCTATTCTTAGACTACAATAAGATCAGTCCTAGGAGAAGCTCAAGATTACGTACAAAGCCTAGAACAAGCTTCGTCGAGGATGCGTCTGAAGAGGACTTCGAGGATGAAGGTAGATTGCAGTTTATGTAGTCAGTTTGGAATGCATGCATGGACCGTATGGCTGTTAACATCGTAGCCAATCTTAAAAGCGCAGCCGTCGCCATTCACCTCCACCACCTTTTTATGGTTGCATGTGCCTGTGTATTTGACTTTCTTGTGTCTATTTGTCTGGCAGGCAACAATTATTATGTGTTTGTACGGTTGGTGTGGGGACCGGACTCTTAAAACGGGATGGTGATACTCACTGCTTGTGTGACATATTTACTGTGTCAATTTAATGATGGATCCAAATTGTGGCCCAGAAAGTAAATCATAGATAAGAAATTCTATAGGAAGTGCAGTAGGCGAATATCCTTTAGCTTTGCGTTGCTTATCCCAAAATAGGCCCAATGTGTATCTGACGACCACTGAAATATACAATATCAGATGTATGATCGGGGTTAGGTTTTAGATTCACGCTTCGTGTGTTGGTAATATCAGTTCAAAAGCCTTGATTTTAGAAAAGAATATAGGACTGATTTTGAACCAATATATATATACATCCCGATCCACTGCATCTCAACCCTAGTACCCTAAATTTGTAAAACCCTACCAGCTACTAAATCTAAAAATCTAAAACTCCAAAACTTCATCCCATCCTGCTCAATTAGATGTATATACAACCACAACGAGTGATAGTAGGAAACGGTCTCGTAAGAAATCAACCCCAGCACCTCCTGAGGAGAAGACAGAGCATACGAACCGACCCCGGCCAGATATCTTCGGTCCGGATTTGGATACCGGGTTTGGGTCGGCCAAGTCACACCCTGACACCATGCGAAAGGTATGGTGCATACATGACGCATGTTTAGTTCTACTGCTTATGGTAGTTGTTGATATTAATGCATATGTTGATTCTCGCTGGTTCTGGGCGAAAAGTGTGGATTTGACTTGTTTGGTTCCGTTGCCATAGTGCTTGTTGGTATCGATGCGTATGTTTACTTGTAGGTGCTCGCACACGAATAGTATTACACCTGAACGCCAATACCCTGGTTCATTTCCTCACACAACTGATTTTCCGCATATCAACGAACGTGGTCGCGCACACACACTAACTACTGCGTTTATCTTCTGTGTATACAAAAGGTATGCTCGCTGCGCCCAGCACAGATTCTCGAGCTCAAGGCAGGGCAAATGAAACGGGTGCTTACGGTAGTTGGGCAAAGATTTGACGGCGTGATTGAGAAGAACGACCTGCGTGCACTGTGTCTGAAGTATGTGACTGTCTTTAACAAGTGGGTCAATAGTTGCGGCGGTGAAGAGGCTGTGGCGAGCATACTGACTATGCAGCAACAGCAGGAGCAGCAGGATAAGTCCTCAGCAGGGCAATCCAGCACAAACACACACACACATACATACACACACACACACCCTGAGGGCCAGGCCCAAGGTCCAGCTCAAGGGGGATCATATGACCCAGGATTCAATACTGCTGGTGCTGGTACATATACACAACCAACAGCGCAGTGGAACGACCCGATAGAGCTTGCGCGAAGGAACAGTGGCACACACGGCTGGGCCGAGCAACAGCAGGGGAGAGCAAACCCTCTATACACCAACCCGAATACAAGTACCTATACGAACACTTGGCATAATTTCCAGCAGTCTGGTAGGTGACTGTGGGTGTGGGTGGAGGGCAGTGTGCGAGCGTGTATGGGTGCGATAGTTTGCGTGTAGTTATCTGATCGGTCTTCTTGGTAGGTGACTGTAGAGTCTTGGTATGGGCGTGTAGCTATCTGGAGATAGTCTTGGTACAAGCGTGTAGGGTTTTGGTATGAGTGTGTAGGAATGTGTAGAAATGTGTAGGAACGCATATAGCATGAAGCCATAGGTAAGAGATGTTGTCGATGTATTGCTACGTGTTGAGTTGTTTGTGTCTGTGAAATTGTCGATGTCTTAGTTGAAAGAGGCTCTTCGAATGTGTTGGTTCGTTTCGTCGGTGCGATGGGAGTTACCTATGAGGAGTTCTAGGGCTCTTGGATGTGCTCGTAGTTTGTGATTGGGAATCCTGACCAGCGCTTATACAACCATGTTGTTGGTGTGTACATGCAGAATACCTGACTCCCGTACCTTCGTATTGGCGCGTTGAGTGTGTACGAGATTGTGGGTGATAATGTATACCAAAGGCTGTCTTGGCGGGCTGTTAATGAGATGGTGTGCATGTCATAGCTGGCTGACAAATGAGGGCTTACATACGAGAATACTTTATTTGTCAGCCACTCTAATATATATCCCTGGTCTCTTCTGTGTGATCAGAAACCGAAGAGCAAAGGAGGGAACGGGAAATGGCGGCGGCCCGAGAAGAGGTGAAAAGGTATGTTATGTTGTATTTGAATAGGCTTGGGAACACCATATATCCTTTCTAAAAGCGAGGATCGGTTCAATTTACGTAGATACAATCATTCACTAGTGTTTTCTTGTCGGCATTTCGAGAAAGAAAAGTTTCTGTACACATTCTGAGTGATGTCCGCCTCTCTCGACCATCCTTCCCCACCCATTAATAGGCAAAATCTGCGACAGCAAGAAGAGCTTCTCCGCAAACAACAAGCCGAGGTCGTGCTCGCTGAACAACGCCGCCGTGAGTCTCTTCAACAGCAACGGCTTAGGCAAACCTGCCTGGCCTGCGGGACGTACAGACCTTCACAATTCAATTTCCAACGTCAGTTGTGCAAGTTTTGCAACTCTATATACACACGGGAAAGGGGTCTGCATATACAGCGCATGATGGGTGGATATCTTGACCCAGCTGCAGAGACACTCTGGAGACAATGGCGCATCTGGGGAAGGTTGGTAGCATCACTTGTTTGTGTTTCGTTGATCTCGATCTATTTGAGTATGTGTATATATCTATTTGAATATGTATACATGTACATTATGTTTGGCCATTTCCCTGTGGTTAGGTAGCATATGCGAGAAGCGTGTACTCTGACCGCCATACACACTGCTATGCTTGTATAGATGCACATCCAAATCGAAATTCATACATAGACAATTATGTACCCTGTTCAAATAAAGATATTTATTTAATACGCAAATGGAAAAATGCACAGCTCCTGACGTTTTATGACACACATACTGATGTACACCTGTATGAATACATGCACCTATAGCTTCGACGATACGGATAACCATTACGGGCATGGCTTTGAACCCGACAAGATTCCTTGGCAGGAGAGAAAGCCCAATTGGCAACAAGAGTACATCCGCAGACACACCAAAAACACCCTCCAGCAGCAGCAGACCCAAAGCGAAACCTTGGATCAACAGCAAAAAGCACAGCGTTTAGAACAGCAGAGATTGGCTCAAGAAAAACTGGAACAACAAAGGCGTGCACGCCTGGCAAAGGAACAGGCCAAGCAGCGCCATGCGGCGGCTAAGAAGGCCAGTGATGCTGAGTGTGCCAGGTGGATAGCGTCGTTATCCCCTACTGCGGGTATGTGGTTGTTGTAGCTGGGTGTAAGGTTTTATGCGTACTTGGTAGTTGGATGTAGAGTGGCTGGAATTGAAGCTACCTCGCTCATAACCTATACGTGTACAGTTGGATGGTAAAGAGCGCATTTCACTTAGTATAGTATTGTATGGTTTGAAGTATGGCTGCGGTACTAGGCCTAGAAGTAGTTTACCAATTGGATAGTGGTCCCTATTTCTTAGTACAGGTCTGTTTGTATTGGTAGCTGAGGAAAGGGGTGTATATTCTATGAGGTGATCAAGGCTTTAGTTTTCTAAGGGCAGCAATGTGGCGTTCAGATAATGGTTTGCGTGTACATGATGTCTGGTGTAGGTGTGTGTGATTGGGCATAGGTATGGTTTGGATCCGCCTAACTGCATTCGTGAGGTGATATGTGTGCATGCAAGGTACTGGTACATATTCTGAATGTTCTTAATTCGGAATTTCCCGTGATTTCTAGCGACTGTGACTTGTCTGTATAGTCGAGTTCAATCGTTTCCGTCTTGTAAGTTTGGATTATTCTTTTCCCTTTATCTTGTTCTCTTACTTTCTTAACCCTTCTCTCCTTCCACTAATATTGTGTATATCTTATGGTCTTATGGTCAATTTAACTCATTTGCAGTTGAGAACGAAGAGGCGCGATGGACAAGATTTGAGCGGAATACAATTATAGCTCAGATTCGCCTGAGGGATATACCCTTTCCGCTATATAATCCCTGCGGCATAATTGTATGTTGCATGTATCTGCGCATGCTGTATCTTTATATTCGTATATTTTCACTTACATAAATGTTCACATATGGAAATACTTGCGATATAATTGTGCGTTTTTCATGTACCTTGCTGGTTTAAGTTTCAAATACATCAATAATTACATTTCATGTACATGTGTTGTCCTTCGCATCTACTTGTCTATGTATGCTCATTCTGGCCCGTGTATTTGGTCTGTTCTTGTGATTAAGCATACCATGTTGATATGTTCGGAAAAAACTACTGCAGCCTTAAAGTAGAGCAGGACATACTGTATCCTTTTATTTATTTTTTGCGATCACCTATCACGCACACCTTACACCAATCAGTTTGACTGTTCATTCCTTATTCATATTATGATGCCACTTTCCTATCACTTCTATATCCATAGTGCACGCCCAATAATGAAGATGACATGACTGTGATTAAGAAGAAGATCAGGAAAGCAATGCTACGCTGGCACCCGGACAAATTCATCAATAATTTTGGCAGCAAGCTCTTCGGACCCGAGAGGTGTGTACATCGTAGTCTGTGTGTGTGTACCACGAAGGGACTATTGAATATCGGGTGGACGTTAAGGGTGGACGGGGAAGTGTTGAAGCTTGTGGGGACGGAGTGTTTGTAAAATTCTTGGATTATTCACATGCGATGTGCGTGAAGACTGGCGTTGTCGAGCTGTGGTAATCATGAGCTGCAACAAAATTACATGTGATCTGGGGCGCTGAATTAATTGGAGACACATCTTACAGGACGAGAGAGTTGTTGCTTATCTCTTGCTTTCTTATATTTATTTTCGGCATAACACTGGCTTTCAAGCATCGCAAGGAAATGGGTTTTTCAACGGTTTTTTGTACCTTCTTTTAATGCGATATCTATGTGACACTCAGATGGACACTCTACTTCGTGTGTATGACCTGCTGATATATATTAGCCTGCTGCTGTGTCAGTTGCGTGCATTATCGTATGGGTGTGTGACAGCATTACTCACGGAACCTTTGTTTGAATAATCTTCTGCAGAGACGAGATAATTAAGGAAGTCAATAAGGTGTCGCATATGGTCAGTAAGGACAAGGAACGATTGGAGAATACAAGCTATGCAGGCAACTTTCCTTGGCGCTATCGATATCGTTAGCTAAAAGAATATATAAAACAAATAAAATAAAATAAAAATACCAAGTCAGAACCAGGATCGGTAACAGTCCTCGGAACCATGCCGAGGTCGAGAGGAGTTGGGCCGGTTGTGATCGAGATTTGTCCAGATCAGTTACCACTTTTGGCCTATTCCGTTACTGCTCCAATGAATCCGACTTTCTCTAACGTGTCCTTCTGGTTGGTCACTGGTGTATGAAGTAAAAAAATTGCGACAAACATTCTCATCAATGTGCATACATCATGTACACCCCCAATCACAGCAGTGACTGCACTTATGCCCTGCGGAAAAAATGGCAGGGCAACAGATTGACCTTGACGATGTTCATAAAATAATATTTAACTGGGGTTTTTCATAGCTTGTTCTATTAGGGCGAGTCATATTAACGATTTAAGATTTTCATTTTTTTTTCTTCTTATAAATGAAGTAAAAGCATAAAAGTTCGTGAGCCAATGGGATAGTCGAATTGATTTGTCCAATTTTTGGATTTTTTTTAAAAACAATTGTAGGAGACATAATTCGTTTCTGCTGATTAAAGTACGAAAAAGGTCACAACAATTTTCCGTTATAGGGAGTGTGACGTCATTTATGTACTTAAAGTCTTAAGTAAAATTTCTATCAAAAATACGTAAATAAATGCTCCGATTGCCCAACTGTGAAAACTAAAGTACGTATTTACAACGTTTAAGGCACATCGGCCCTTTATCAACTTTGATATTTTGCTTCTTTTTTTTTATTCTTTTAAAAAACCCCCAAATGGCTTAATCGTATTGTAGTTTCCACCCAATTCGAGATAATGATTCAAGACAGCTGATTGGCTCTAAGGCAGGTCGAATTTTATTCTTTTTGGTTTATAATTAGACAATCCAGTTGATAGTATTAATTGGCTAAAAGATAAATAAATACGGTTCATAACTTGTTATTTACCATTGGATTCAGTTTTTGCTTTGAAAACTACCTTGCAATATCGGCAGTATTTTGACAATAAAGTGGCTACATAAAATCCCAAAATTGAAAGTCCGTACCGGTCCAGGAAACAAACCCGCATGTTATTTTTTGGACCGTACCTGCACCTCAGCCAAAATATCGCATTCACATCTAAGACTATAGTAAAAAGATTGATCGTTGGTAATTGACCTAGTACCACCGGTAGCCACGGTCTTGCAACTGTGCTGCTGGTCATTTTGATGATTTACCGCGGTATACTGATTGTACCTATAGTTACATATACCTAAAAAATTATATTGTATTTAGTGTTATACAATAGGTACAATATACTTTATGGTTATTCAACACATATACTTTTCCGCACACACGCAGTATACGTATAGGGATAATATTATTTATTTCAAAAATGGCAAGTATGAATGATACAATGTATGAACATATGGAATGGCTCTCATAGTCGCTGTAGTGGTTCAGGAAAGATTGATGGGCAGAAGTGGTCAGTAAATTCTCGTTTGAAGCTTGGGCCAAGTGAGTCGACAATGGAAGATATGTGCTGATTCAATTCGGGCCGGTGTTGACAAAATACTGTTACTATCGAATGTTCCTTATATTCGCTTGCTGACCTACTAAGAAGAGTACCCACCTCTGTGGTACGGATCGGGTCTGCGCCGTGTAGTGCCGCGGAATGGGTTAGTGCAGAGTACGAAATACCGAGAAGGAT